>NC_133655.1:23365379-23608461 GCF_009905375.1 Apium graveolens | reverse complement strand
AATATGTTTGCTTTCAAATTTGCTCTATACCACTTGTTATGTAATGAATACACACAGGGGGTGAATGTGTTTTGGATATTTTTAAGACTTTTTGAATGTTGTTACTTTGGTAACAAGCAATTAGAATACAGTAATATTATGTTAACTAAATAAAGTATGCACACAATATTTCAAAACTCACTTAATTTTGTATTAAAATCAAGCTAGTATTTTGCTATAAATCCTGAGTTTCTTTGTAAGTAAAGAACTCAGCTTCTTCCTTGAGGAGTTACAAGCTTTTTCCTTGATAGTTACAAAAAAAATTAAATTGTTGATACGATTTAAAAGCAAAGGATCAATGTTTACTTTATAAATTAGTAAACACGGATATATATAACATGCAATAAGATGTACAAACCCTATTTTAAATTACCTCTAAGCTTTCTATTTCTGGCTTAGTGTATCTTTGCAAATCCTGTGAATCTGTGGACTTTCCTTACCAGTTTAATCTTGACATTTGATCTTGTACTCTTCAAAATGCTTTTGTAGACTTTTTCAACCTAAGTGATTAGATCATTTGTTGATTGATATCTAGAATTATTTAACTTTGTCTACCTTCTGTATACTTGAGGTTCATATCGAGATCTCTAGTTTGTTTCTATATAGAACTGACCATCTCGATAAGTATAATGGCTTATCGAGATCTCTTAGTTCTCTACCAAGTGTCTTTGAACTTGTCGAGGTCTCTGAGTTCTCTATAAATGTAGAAATGACTTGTCGATATCTTGAGATCTCTATAAGCATTTTGACTTGTCGATATCTCCGAGATCTCTATGAGAAAATTGACTTGTCAATATCTCCAATCTTCACATCTTCATTTGACTTGTCGATATCTCTGAGTTCTCTAATGCAGAAATGACTTGTCGATATCTCCAATCTTCATGTCTTCATTTCGCTTGTCGATATCTCTGATACTTCTCTATAAGCTGTTTTGGACTTCTCGATAAGTCATTCTGGAGTTCTCGAATGACTTCTCTAAATGACTTGATCTGTGACTTGTAGATATCTTGACTTAGAATATTGTTTCCAAAAACAGATATTCAACTCCACACAATTTCTCTGAGACATGATCTTCTTAATCTTCTTCCAGAGTTTATTGTTGGGCTTGAGACTGTTTACAGAAAAATACTCAGTCTAATCTTTGACATTTTTACAGACTCAAATAATACAATACAAAATACAAATTTAGATTATCATACAACTAATTATTAATGCTTCGCACGGGGTTGCCAACTAGTCTTATATAAACTGTGTATGACGTCTTTGGTGTATCAGATGATATTAAGCTCAATATCTCTTATGCACGTGTCAGATATATGTATTTGGAGAGTATGTTAATTATTATAAAAAAATAATAAGGATTTAGATATCAACATGAACTGATAAGAGATGTGTTATAAGATATATTATGGAGAACTGAGATTTGAGCTAAAACTGAAGCACCAATTAACTTTCTTACTACTCTTTATGAAGTTTGATAACTCTTACTACTCTTTATGAAGTTAGATCAACTTTTAGACTAACCGATATGCTAGTTTAGAGTTGAAATGGAGATCTAACGGAGTTTCTTCTTCTTTGAGTGATTTTAAAATGGACCGTTTATAGTTGGTCAGGCGGTTACAAAAACAGTTGAGGCAAATGTGTGCAAACATTATTAAGCATGCAAAGATAATTAATATTGTTTCATTTCTTTTGCTTTTGAAACATTTGGATTCTTGACATTCGATACTGTTGAGTTTCTTAGAGTAGTGTAGAAAATCATGAATAAAAATGTTATGATTGCAGGCTCGGCTGAATATATTTTTCGTAGGACAAATTTGTGATTAAATAAGATATTGTGGCGTAGTTTATTACTCATTGACTCTTACACTTATATAGACTTTTTTTTTTGCAATAATTCAAGTTTCTCTTAAAAGAAATAGAAAAAAAATCTCAGGAAAAATTATTTTAAAAATAACTGGTATCTACTGAAAGTAAGAACGGAGATGTATGTTCTAAATTTTTAAAAATCATTTACACCGAAAAAAATATATCGTTTAGAGGGTATTTGAAAACTTACATTTCTTTTAAATGATTAATTTTAAATAAAAGAATTAAATTATCATTTTAAATTGTCATATTTTTTTAGAAAAAATAACATACTTGCATAAATTTGTAAAGCCTTGAGCCCATGTTACAAGAATACATTTAAATTTCCAACATATTATTTAATAAATCTAAAATTCAAATCAAATCAAAATTATCAAACGGGGACTGTAGTGGATATAGAAATTGTTGGATTTCTCGTGTATAGTGGACAATTTGGACTTGCTGTAAAACAATTAAAACAATCGAAATAAAAAGCGTACAGAGATTTACTGCTAACCCGTTTACTACAAGTAAATTCAAAGGGTAAAAAAAGAACAGAAGTTGTCAAAAAAGACTAATTGAAATTAGAAAGTAGCCATCTCAGATTCTCTCATCTCATCTCATTCCCAGTTTCTTATCCTTTTCAAAAACCCTCCCTCCTCTTCGCCTTTTCAGAACACAAGAAAATGGCCGGAGTAGCTAGCGTGGGCTTAGTATGTCCGGTCAAACTTACACACAAGCCTCTCTTTTCCCCATCTTTGACCCGCTCCAACTACTCTGTTAAAATGACTTCTGTTTCTGTCCATCAGGAAAAAAAGACCTTTTCTCTTCACAAATCTCAACAGGCTTTCGAAGCCGCCAAGGTTCACCCCCCTTTTATCTTACTATTCGATTCTAAAATGTGTCCCTGTATCTGTATGTAAACCAAATATTCTTCGATTTGTAATTTGATTTGTATTATGCATATTTATATAACAATTTTCGATAGTTTAATACTCAACTAGTTCTTTTTTAATTGTAGTTATGGCTCTAGTGTATACTCGAAACAATCTATATTTTATATGACTATCTGTTTGGTGTAGTAATTGCGTAGTAGGAATGAGGGGAATGATTGTATTCTGTTTTCGATAGCTGATACGAAGTTATTAGAAAGAGCTTGATGAATTTTGTTATTGAATTGTACTTGTTTCGAGAGAGTCTTGTTTGTTGAATGTATTAACTCTTGTGAATTGTTGGCAGGAATTGATGCCTGGAGGTGTAAATTTCACCGGTCCCGTGCATTTAAATCAGTAGGCGGACAGCCTATTATAATTGACTCTGTCAAGGGATCTCACATGTGGGATATTGATGGAAATGAGTATATTGACTATGTTGGTTCATGGGGTCCTGCAATTATTGGTCATGCGGACGATGAGGTCTGTAGTTGTTTCTCGCCTGTTTCTTGTATATGCACATTTTGCTATAACGGTCTTATGTGTAGGTAGTAGGTACTGATTTTTCCGGCTATCCTTCATTTATTTTACTAGCCTAGTTGTTGCAGCTGTTCTCCTCAGTCCTCCTTTTTACATAACTGATTGCCATGTATTTTTTCTTGTTCTATTAGTATTTAGTATAAACATTAAAATTGTAGGTATATCTTTGACTTGTATTCCGTTGTTCTGGTTTTTAGCTTTTTGCTAAGAATATACCTCCTTGACCTTTCCAATATCTCTTGAAAATAAGGAATACTAGAATGCAGGATACTATGTAATATAGGAGTTCCATAAGCAGATTTATATTGATATGATAATTGATACCAACGAAGAATTAAAATATTAGTTTGTATATATTTTATGTTATTAGTTAGGATTAGACTTAATAATGTTATTTGGTTTAATATTATATTATATATGTGTAGGAATATTCTAGATTATGATAGAAATAAGAAAGCATTTGTTTCCTTTATTAGAAGATTGTTACTTAATCACTAAAAGTTTAGGGTTTACTCTTATGTGGCTATATAAGCTGATGTAATCTTTTATTATAAAGATAGAATTGATGATTATTGAATAGAGAATTGTTTCTCTCTTGTTATGGGTTTGCCAAACCTCTCTTCTGCGGTTGAGAAACCCTATGGTTGTGATTCTTCTTCGGTTGGATAACCTTTAGGCGTGGATTTTCTGCGGTTAATCCACAAATATCTATCATTTTACCTATTTTAACCCTTGTCCTGCATCAATAATACTAGAAAGTTAAATGTCACATTTTTGATATACCAAAATCTGTAGCCTTTTTCTGGTAAAGGAATTCGTTTGCAGTTTGCACTGTTCTATAGACACTTCAACAGTTACTCTTTTACTTGTATGTGATATGTGAATAATTTTTTTTTTCACGTGTACCTACAGGTACTCAAAGCCTTGGCTGAAACAATGAAAAAGGGTACTAGCTTTGGTGCTCCATGTCTTTTAGAGAATGTTCTGGCTGAGATGGTCATCTCAGCTGTACCAAGTATAGAAATGGTGAGGTTTGTCAACTCCGGCACAGAAGCATGTATGGGAGTACTTCGTCTGGCTCGTGCATTCACTGGCCGACAGAAAATCATCAAGTTTGAGGGTTGTTACCATGGTCATGCAGATCCATTTTTAGTAAAGGCCGGAAGCGGTGTAGCTACTCTAGGACTCCCCGACTCTCCTGGTGTACCAAAGGCAGCTACCTATGATACACTAACATCGCCATACAATGACATTGAAAACTGTGACAAGTCTATTTGCGGAGCACAAAGGGGAAATAGCTGCAATCATTCTTGAGCCTGTGGTGGGAAACTCTGGTTTCATTACACCTACAGTTGATTTCTTGAATGCCCTCCGAAAGATCACTAAAGAAAATGATACTCTTTTAATCTTTGATGAAGTTATGACTGGGTTTCGGTTGTCTTATGGCGGTGCTCAAGAATACTTTGGCATTACTCCTGACCTAACAACGCTGGGGAAGATTATCGGGGGTGGCCTCCCTGTTGGGGCATATGGTGGAAGGAGGGAGATTATGGAGATGGTTGCACCAGCTGGACCAATGTACCAAGCCGGGGACACTTAGTGGTAACCCATTGGCAATGACGGCAGGAATCCACACTCTCAAGCGATTGAAACAGGCAGGAAATTATGAATACTTAGATAAAATCACCAGTGAACTTATTAGTGGGATTTTGGAAGCTGGAAAGAATGCTGGACACGCAATGTGTGGCGGGTATATAAGTGGAATGTTTGGTTTTTTCTTCACAGAGGGGCCTGTATATAACTTTGAAGATGCAAAGAAGAGTGATACAGCTAAGTTTGCAAAGTTCTACAGAGGGATGCTAGAGGAAGGAGTTTACTTTGCACCTTCACAATTTGAGGCTGGGTTCACTAGTCTAGCACATAGTTCTGAAGATATTCAGAAGACAATAGCAGCTGCTGATAAAGTTTTAAGACAACTCTAGTTTGTTGGTTTCTGTATGTTTAAGTTTTTGAGGTTAATTTGCAGGGTTATAATCCTAGGTTTTTCTATAATCCTAGGCATTTGGGTTTTATTTTGTCTGTGTAGTTGTAACTTCTATTAAATTTCAATGCAATGTCCTCTTTGTTTAGCATTCTGTGGCATGTTTACTCTTTCGGTGGGTGGAAAAACTAAAATGTGCAAGTTATCTGGTCATGATTTCTAGAATACAGTTCAATTGTTAGTTCGTTTGTTCCTGGGTAACTTGCAGTTATACTTGAAATAAAATTTCAACTTCATTTGTTTTTAACATATTTGACATTGTCAATTCTGAATAAATTCTATAGAATTCGTAAAAGTTTAGAGTTTTGGTCTGATTGCTGTCCATTTCCCAATTGCATCATAAATTAACTTATCCATCAATAATGTACATAGAAAGATGTCCATATCATGGCCATATTTGGCCACAAAAAATAAGTGGCTTATTCAGTTATAAGTTCGTAAATACTTATCTTCAGTTATAAGTTTGTAAGTACTTATTGATGAGTTTTTGTCGACCCAGTTTATAAGTTAAATTTACAACTTATAAGCTGATAAGTTATCGATGAGTGTTTGTCGACCCAGCTTATAAGTTAAATTTACAACTTATAAGCTGATGTTAACAGTGACGTACTTTTTCTCAACTAATTTTTATTTTTCAATATTTTCTTAACTTTTATTTTAAGATTTATGTTTTTACATATTTTTCTAATTTATAAGTTGAATGTTAACAGTGACGTACTTTTTCTCAACTAATTTTTATTTTTCAATATTTTCTTAACTTTTATTTTAAGATTTATGTTTTTACATATTTTTCTAATTTAAAATTTATAAATTGAGATAATTGTATTTAAAATTTATTTATTTTAATTTATCCAAGTTAAAAAAAATCTGACGTTTAACTAAATATTTATTTAACTTATAAGTACTGATAAATTATTTATTTTAAAATTTTCCGAACGTACAAAGTATCTCAGTCTTCCCTTTTTAACAAATTAGTAAATGTATCATGTTTGTAGCAGAAAATGGAGTGTGAGAGGGGCACAGTGATCATGAAAAGCGTGTACAGAAAATAAACTCAATTACTCTGTAATTATGGGCTATCTACCAATCATTTCTCTCTCTTTTCCACCATCTATTTTTCTCGATACTTTATTTATTAGTTACGTAGAAGACGCCGATTTTTCATACATCATTCAAAAATGTTTATCCAATTTCATAAATTATTAATAAACTAAATCTCCAATTTATAATTATATAACAATAAAAAAATCATATGCTCATGATACATGCCAATCACTATAAACAAATCAGCCATCACGAATATGTACATCACATAATCGTGATTAGTGTTTCCAATTCTTGTCACAAATCTGCAACATAGTCCAGTACTCATCGATGAGTTTTAACGCCAACATGCTGCGTCACAGTCGCCATAACCGTCTCAAAAATCAAATGTGCCTCCATCAAAGAGAGACGACTTTTATGTAATCCTTACACATTCCCCAATTTAACCAGAATTATCAAACCCACAGTGACCTCCGTAATCACCCAACAAAATGATTCCTGCCTCCCGCCTTGACAACTTAAGTAAAACTCAATTTGTTCCACTTCGCTTAACCAACGATCAACCAATATCTTAACTCGAAAAGATATTTACTAACAACCAATAATAGAGTAATTTGTGGAGGGGTGGAATACAAATTACTGATTTTAACTTTTTCGAATTTGAACAATTGCTAAACTGAAATAAGTACGCAAGACATAAAAAATTCAGGTGGTTTGTTTTTGACTTGCCACCTGAGTTATATATTGCAAAACTAATATGTGCAAATTACAAAAATTTCACTGTTGATTTTTACTGTATTTCTCTTAGAGATAGTGCTCTCAACTTAGTTTCATGGAAAACTCTATAAACATATTTCTTAGTAAATACACTACTACTACTTGGTTTATATATCACCCAGTTACAATTTCTTGCTAGACAGCACATGACTCATTCTTCGAGATCTAGTAAAGATTGCTTCTTCATTCTCTTTCTCGTGAGACTTGACAAATGAGACTAGATTGAGTTTTGATATATTATTTTGAATATCCCTTCAATTTGTCATGCATGGAAATGAAATGTTTTTTATTCTTCAGAATTCAAGATCGCATGCATGTTTTATCTTGGCTCTAATTTTTCGAACTGAGATATTCTATCAGCCTATGTGCTCTGTCAGATTTAATATATGTGCTATGCCAAGTGACTATCAATCACTCTTTGTAACTTTAGTCATTGATAGTGTAATCTCTTTAGTAGTTGATGGGCTGATCCCATTAGTTATTGAAAGCATGTTCTTCTTAGCCACTTCACTTAATCAGAATTATATAGTATCGAGTATTTATAATTAGACATTTTATTCTATTTATCCATTGAGTCAGTGATGACCATGAAATGAACAACTACAATAATGATTATTTATTGAGATTTACATAAAAAATGCTGCAAAAACTTATCAATAGATAAGCTACTCTATCAACGGCTATCAGACAATGATAATTTAGCCGGTGATAGCTACACCTACTTAATAAGTGATTGTCCTATATATTTTGTTCATCATCAAAAATACATGTGATTACTAACAATGTTCATGTTGGTAAAGATTGTTCCTATGCAGTTTGACATAGGTAAAAAGAAAAGAAGAAGTTGATGGTTGTTCAAGTATTGGTCGGCGACATGGTTTATGGAATTAGATTAGGGGTTGGCGACACATATCTACAGAGCAGAACACTTAGTAATTTTTTGGTTGGGCCAAAGTCAATGTTTCTAAAGATTGGAGGCGATGTTGGAACTTAAGTCTTTGTGGAATTGGATGTGTGAGCGATTGTGGGTCTACACATGGTCATCAGGTTTTGGTGACTAAAGGGGAGAAATTATGGAGGTTAATCTGATAAAGTTATGGTAGCTGGTTGTATTTGGCAGTGTCAGGGACCGCAGATGACTTTGCAGCCTTGATTCACAGGCATTGGTTTCGCTACTAGGGGAGATGGACTTCTCAGAGTCGTTGCTGATTTGATGTGGACATCAAACTCAGTAAGTGTGTGGGGGGGTTTGTAAGACCCTTAGTCTGAAAAATATTTTGATCGCCAGGTAGCGACACGGACTAGTCGCTAGGCGGCGATACTGATTAGGCACTAGGCGACGACACGGACTAGGCGTTGTGACAACTTGGGCTATTGGAGCTGCTGATACTCCATCCGTCCCTCCCAATTTTTTATATTGAGTTTGCACACGGAGATTAAAAAAATATAAATATGTAGTAAAAAGTAGGAGTATCTTAAAGAAACTAGCTAAATGATCCCTTAAATTTAAAATATAAGAAATTTGACATAAAAGTCACTCCAAGATGCTCCTCTTCTACCTCATTTTTAAGAAATCCCATCCCATCTCATTTCTTATTTTATTTTTATAAATAAAATATTCATTTCGCTCCATTTTTAATCCTCTCTTTCCCTCTTTGCTTCTTTAAATGTAATATCATATTAATGATAAGGAGCATATATAAATAATGTTGTTGAAATTATCTTCCCTTATAATGTCCTAAATCTAATTATTTATTATATTTATAAGGAATGCACTAAGAGATTTTTGGCGATGTTCTAAGAAAAATGAGTAAGGTGGTGTGATCAATCAGTATTTAGTGTATAAAATGGATATAGTGGAGGAAAATAATGGATGCAGTTAATTTTTATATTATAAAAGTTTGCTATTTTAAGAAATTTTTGGAATGCAAAGAAATGATAGAGACGTCCCAAAAAGAAAACGGTAAAGAAATGAGTGGGACGGAAAAATAAGGTTTAGAGTTATGAAAAATATATTAGAACTATAGGGACACTTAACCTATTTTAATAGAAACATCTATATATATAAAGAGTCACTCTAATAGAAAACAATTTTAGAATGAAAACTAGAAATTAAATAATTGTTTTTAAATTACTTCAAGATATAACGTATATGATATGCAAATCGATCGTTGAGAGATGGAGAAAAATACATATAAGTCGGATCAAAAAAAACTTACCGTTTAACGGGAAAAATCACATTAAAAACGGATGGGAAAAGTAGGGATTGTGCGTGTGAGGGTGCAGATTAGTTGGTGTGGTGTTTTTAGGGGGCATTAAATTAGATTGATCTAATAACTTAGATTAAATTCTATTTTCTATTTTAAGTTTAGTTTCTTTTTGATCATTTGCCTATATATATATATATATAAAGTCTTACTCCAATATAAACTACAAATTGCACCACACCCAATCTCTTATATATATAATAGGAGAATAAGGGTATAATTTCATGAGATTACAAAGTCTCATTGAAAAGACTAAATTACCCATGTTTTTAATATTTATATAAAAGATGTGGTTTGTGAAAATCGAACTCAAGTTATTTAATTCAACTATACAACCTCTTACCACTACACCATATTATCACATGTGTTTTTATCATATACATAATTTGTAAGTGTGCTAAATGAATATTTTATTTAACTTTAAAGATACTTACTTGAATTCCGCAAAAAAAAAGATAGTTAGTTGAATAGTTGTGCAGTTAAATTTAAAGAATTGAATTCCAGATATAAAATTAGGCATAGTACATAAATGAATTATTATCTTATTTATTAATTATTTTTTAGTTTAAAAATATATCTCATATACTTTTAACATATTTTTTATTATAAAAAGTAATTAAAATGTACATATATATATATTTTTAAAAAATATTTAACAAAAAAAGAATCGCTTATATATAAATAATCTATATTGGTATTACATATTTAGATTAGTTCGAATTATAACGAGTCAATGCATTTTAGAACTTGGCCCATTGTTAAAAAAATACTCGAAATTTGACTACATGACCTGGCCGAAAAACATCGTCACATTCTACGTTTAGTAAATTTAAATTACAAGCTTGGCGAGAATATCTTACCAATAATGTGAATTTTTTTAATATCTTATGTTAATATAAATTAATGTGTTTGAGGTCTTTATAGGATCAAGTCAATTGATTATTTATATTAAAATTATCAACTTCACCGGTAACGCTTTATTATTTTTGGGGTTTGTCCCAATTTTAAGAATATTTGAAATTTGAAAGAGATTTTACTAGATTTGTTAAAACTACGATGATATATTGAATCGATTTATTACTCATTTTTCACTTTAAAAAAAAATTAACTTTTTAAAAAGAATTCTTTTAGATCAGCAATATTCATTGATCAATATAATATTGTACAAATATTTTGAATTATTTTAATAATTTGAATTATTCAAATAAAATTTATATATATACTCTCTCTGTCCCACTCATTTCTATACATTTTACTTTTTTTGGATGTCCTATTCAATTCTATACATTTCAAACTTACCAAAAATAGTAAAAATATAAAAATCAACCACATCAACTACTTTCTCTTACTACACCCACTTTATTCATTAAATATTGATTGTTCACACCACTTTACCCAATTTTATATTTTTTCTCACTAAATTACACTTTTTCTTTCTCTCTCATCTCGCTACCTTAACAAAACTAATATTATTTTAATAGATTTCGTGTCCTCCGTGCCCAAACCATTTGTATACAAATGGTTGGGACGGAGGGAGTATTATATTGTAGCATTTGATTCAATGCATTTTATAATATTTAAGGAAAAAACATATATTGTTCAATAATTTGAAGGAATTAACCAGTTCAACTAATATTTATAAAACTTTATCGAACTGAAAATTTTTAATTTTAGAAGAATAGTATAAAATGTTATCAATTATTATATGAAGAAATATTAGAGTCGTAATGAAAGAAATTTAAAATGGTTTAAATAACGATATACATACAATTTTTCTTTCCAATTCTTGAAAAAAAATATGTTTATCAATAATAAGTCTTAAAAATATATAATCTCTTCTATATATAATAGGAGAACAAGGGTATAATTTGATGAGATTAAAAAGTCTAATTGACCATGTTTTTAATATCTATATAAAAGATGTGGTTTGTGGGAATCGAACTCAAGTTATTTCATTCAATTATACAGGCTCTTACCACTATACCATATTGTCACATGTGTTTTTTAGCATACACATAATATGTAAGTGTGCTAAATGAATATTTTATTTAACTTTAAAGATACTTACTTGAATTCCGCAAAAAAAAGGATCACTAGTTGAATATTTGTACAGTTAATTTTAAAGAATTGAATCCAGATATAAAATTAGGCATAGTACATAAATGAATTATCATCTTATTTATTAATCATTTTTTAGTTTGAAAATATATCTCATATATTTTTAACATATTTTTTATTATAAAAAGTAATTAAAATGTACATATATTATTTTTAAAAAATATTGAAAATAGAATCGCTTATATATAAATAATCTATATTGGTATTACATATTTAGATAAGTTCGAATTATAATGAGTCAATGCATTTTAGAACTTGGTCCATTGTTCAAAAATACTCGAAATTTGACTACATGACCGGGCCGAAAAACATCGTCACATTTTGCGTTTAGTTTATTTAAATTATAAGCTCAGCGAGAATATCTTACCAATAATGTGAATTTTTTTAATATTTTATGTTAATATAAATTAATGTGTTTGAGGTCTTTATAGAATCAAGACACTTGATTATTTATATTAAAATTACTAACTTCACTCATGACGCATAATTATTTTTGAGATTTGTCCCAATTTTAAGAATATTTGAAATTTGAAATGAGATCTCACTAGATTTGTTAAAACTATGATGTTATATTAAATCGATTTATTTTTCATTTTTCACTTTTAAAAAACCAACTTTTTAAAAAGAATTCTTTTAGATCAACAATATTCATTGATCAAGATAATATTGTACAAATATTTTGAATTATTTTAAAATTTTGAATTATCCAAATAAAAGTTATATCTATACTATATTGTAGCATTTGATTCAATACATTTTATATTATTTAAGGAAAAAAACATATATTGTTCAATAATTTGAAGGAATTAACCAGTTCAACTGATATTTATAAAACTTTATCGAACTGAAAATTTTTAATTTTAGAAGAATAGTATAAAATGTTATCAAATTATTATATGAAGAAATATTAGAGTCGTAATGAATAAAACTTAAAAACGGTTTAAATAACGATATAAATACAATTTTTCTTTCGAATTCTTGAAAAAAATCATGAATATCAATAATAAGTTTTAAAAACATATAATTCATTTTTATGTTACAACCATGATTGATACCCGATTGCGTAAAAAATAGATATGGATTGTTTGTCAGTGATAATGTGAATACCTTATATAAATTATAGCAATTTATTTATTACATAATTTTAATTTTTGAATAATTATAAATGCATGTTATTTAAGTAATCAATTATCTCGCTAGATGTTTATAATGATTATACATGTACATAAATCAGATATTTAGCATATAAATATTTGAAGCCATCATAATTTACTAAGAGATGTAACATACAATAATTTAAATGCTAACACACACATACAGATAACTTAATCTTACTTTGTTAACAGTGGTGTGAATAAAAAACTAACTGTTAGGAATATGTGTATTAGTTTGATGATAAGTTAAACAAAACACTTAAGTAGAAATCTAGTGTTTGTAGCCTCAACGGATAAGACCATCTTGGCTATCCGTTGAAGGAGTAGCTTTACTTAGCAATAAGTTTAGTATTGTAGCACATTTCATTCTCTGGTTTCAAGTTGTAATTCTTAGATTTTGTAGGAAATTATCAATCATGTTGACTACTAATGGATATACAAATAGGAGGGCTAATTATAAATATTTCATGCCTTGTAATTTTGTATAAGTGAAGAAGTATCAACGGATATTGAAGACCTTCAACGGATAAGAAATAAAGCTTCAACGGATGTCTCTAATGCTTCAACGAATAATATCCATCAACGGATGAGTGCTTCAACGGATAAAGACTTCAACTGATAATGCATCAACGGATAAAGCTTCAACGGATAAAGCCTCAACGGATAAGGCATCAACGGATGAAAGCTTCAACGGATGCTTAGTTCATTAGCAGTTGATAGTGACAATTCACAAGCTGACAGAGGCACATGGGTTGACAGAGACAAACTGGAATGTGGAAGCCTCTAGGAGGAATCAAGAAAATGCAGCATTTCCATTCTGATGCAAACAAGGAAATATTCAAAGATTCACAGATTATCCTAGATTGCATTGGATAGAGAAATGAAGAAGAAACATGTGAAGAATCTTTTCAATTGTATTTTACAGTTTTGTCTTCACTTGTAAACTTGGTGATATATAAACCAAGTAGCAGCTAGTAATTAGATAAGAATTTTCAGAGCTGTTTAGAAATATCCAGAGAGAAAATCATCTAGTTTGTACTAGGAAGCAGCTATGATTTAATTCTTTGAATCACAGATTTTCTGAAATAACACATCTCTGGTAGAACAACAAATCCACCAGAAAAGTTTTTAAGTTCTTTGTGTTCTTTACATTTGTGTTTGAATATATATATCTGTCTGTATCAGCTTCAAGCAATTCACACACATTTGTTCACTTAAACACTTAGCCTTAGAAACTAATCAAAACTTGAAAACGTTTTGAGATTTACATTCAACCCCCCTTCTGTAAATCTCATTGTTAGTCCACTGGGAATAACAATTGGTATCAGAGCAAGCTCTTAACAAACAAAGAGTTTAAAGATCTATTCTGCTAACATCATGAGTATGAAGGATATTGGAGTAAAGATTCCAATCCTGGAAAGAGATAACTACCATCACTGGAAGGTGAAGATGCACTTACATCTTCTCTCTCAAGATGAAAGCTACATCAATTGCATTGAAAATGGTCCTCACATCCCACACAAAGTGGCCACAACTGCTACTGCAACAGTTGCTGTTGGACAGTCTATTCCCAAGCCAAAGGCAGAATGGACTGTTGAAGATATTGAAGAGGTCCACAAGGACAAGAAAGCCATGAACATTCTGTTTAATGGCCTGAATCAAGATATGTTTGACAATGTCATCAACAACCAAACTGCTAAGGAAATATGGGATACTGTGCAGCTTATCTGTGAAGGCACTGAGCAAGTTAGAGAAAACAAAATGCAGCTTCTCATTCAACAGTATGAATATTTTCACTTTGAAGAAGGAGAATCATTAAATGATACCTTCAACAGATTTCAGAAACTGTTGAATGGATTGAAGCTGTATGGGGAAGTGTACCAAGTCAAGGACTCCAATTTAAAATTTCTAAGCTCTCTACCTAAGGAATGGAAGCCCATGACTGTTTCTCTAAGAAATTCTCAAGATTATAAGGACTTCACACTTGAAAGATTATATGGAATTTTGAAGACTTATGAACTTGAGATGGAGCAAGATGAGCTGTTGGAAAAGGGAAAGAGAAAAGGAGGATCAGTTGCACTTGTAGCTGACAGTGAGAAGGTTGAAGCCAGGAATGAAGAAAAGACAATGCCAAGTCTCAAAATTGGCACAAGCAGATCAGAATCAAGCAAGGGTAAAGAGCAAGTAGCTGAGGATGAAGACAATTCCAGTCAGGATGACTTTGATGATATTGATGAACATCTGGCTTTTCTGTCCAGGAGGTTTGCAAAGATGAAGTTCAGGAAAAATACAAAATTCACTAAGCCAAACAAAAACATGATGGACAAAACCAAGTTCAAATGTTATAACTGTGGCATGAGTGGACACTTTGCAAGTGAGTGTAGGAAGCCAACCTCTGATAAAAAGAAATTTGAGCAAGTTGATTACAAAAAGAAGTATTTTGATTTGCTCAAACAAAAGGAAAGAGCTTTTCTCACTCAAGATGATTGGGCAGCAGATGGGGTCAATGAAGATGATGATGTGGAATATGTCAACCTAGCCCTGATGGCTAATTCTGATGAAAATGAAACTAGTTCATCAAGCAACCAGGTAATTACTACTGATCTCTCTCAGCTTTCTAAACATGAATGCAATGAATCCATAAATGATATGTCCAATCAATTATATCATTTGCGTGTTTCCCTTAAATCACTAGCTAAAGAAAACACTAGGATCAAAGAGAATAATGTGTTTTTAAGTGATAGGAATGCTGTGTTAGAGAATCAGATAATTGAGCTTGAAAAGATTAAACTTAAATGCTTGACTGTTGAGAGTGAACTAGAGGAAGCTGTTAAGAAAGTAGAAATTCTTTCTAAACAGTTAGAAAGTGAGCAAGAGCTAATCAAGGCCTGGAAAACATCTAGGGATATTAGTGTTCAAATTGCCAAGGTTCAGGGAATTGAATCATTCTGTGAGGATGCCTGGAAGAAGAACAAAAATAAGTTAGAATTAATTGATGGATTGTCAACGGATGTGGAATCAACGGATGATGAAAGTTATCCGTTGAAGGAAGAAAAGGAGCATCTGTTGAAGGCTCATCAATTAAAACAGGCAAGTAATTTTAAAAATAAAAACCTTAATAAGAAGAATGATTCAACTCTCAAGAACTTTGTCAAAGAAGGAGCTAGCACATCCAAAGATTCCAATAAGGTGAATATAGGACACATGACTTTGGATCAGCTGAAAAATAGGCTTAAGTTGGTTGAGGATAAGAAGGAAACTAAAAGAAAATCTAAAAGAAATGGGAAGGTAGGGATTAATAAATATAACAATTACACACCTGACAGGTATGCTCGTAGAAAAAGCTGTGTGCATTGTAAAAGTGTTAATCACCTATCTGATAATTGCAAATCTGTTAAAAATGTTCCCATGCCTTCAAATCCCTCCATGCCTAACATGTCTATGTCACCTCTGCATGCTATGCCTGTTATGTCTCATCAGAATCCTCATGCACATTTTGCAAACATGCCATATATTAATAATCCTTATTTTACTGCATTTAGTATGCCTCACATGCCATACAATATGCCTATGTGGAATAACATGTTTGCACAATCTATGCCTTATCAATCAAATGTGCTAAATGATTCTGTGACTAACCCTATACTTCAACCAACCACATCTGAGATCAAGGTTGACCCAAAGTTACCTAAATCAAAAGATGCAGGAGGAATGAAGTCTAGGAAAAAGACTAACAAGGCTGGACCCAAGGAAACTTGGGTACCAAAATCAACTTGATTGATTTTGTTGTGTGCAGGGACAAAGAAGGAATCTATGGTACTTGGATAGTGGTTGTTCAAGACACATGACATGAGATTTCACCCTGCTCACAGAGTTTAAGGAGAGAGCTGGCCCTAGCATAACCTTTGGAGATGACAGCAAAGGATTCACTATGGGATATGGCTTGATTTCAAAAGGAAATGTCATCATTGATGAAGTTGCATTGGTTGATGGTCTCAAACACAACTTATTGAGCATCAGTCAACTATGTGACAGAGGGAATATTGTTTCCTTCAATTCTGAAGCATGTATTGTCACAAGTAAAAAGGACAATAAAGTGGTTCTAACTGGAGTTAGAAAAGGAAATGTGTACTTAGCTGACTTCAACTCTACAGATGCAGAATCCATTACTTGTCTTTTCAGTAAAGCAAGTGCAGTTGAAAATTGGCTATGGCACAAGAAGCTGTCCCATTTGAATTTCAAGACAATGAATGATCTAGTCAAAAAGGACTTAATTAGAGGAATGCCTCTAGTGGAATTCACAAGGGATGGACTGTGTGATGCTTGCCATAAAGGAAAGCAAAAGAAAGTATCATTCAGTAAGAAGCTTGAATCTGCAATTGATGAACCATTACAACTGCTACACATGGATCTTTTTGGACCAGTCAATGTATTGTCAATTTCAAGGAAAAGATATTGCCTAGTGATTGTAGATGATTTCTCAAAGTTTTCATGGGTCTATTTTCTTGGATCAAAGGATGAAGCTAGTGAAATCATTATCAATCATATCAAGCAAGTCAACAATCATCCTGATTTCAAAGTAAGGAATATTAGGAGTGACAATGGAACTGAGTTCAAGAATTCAACCATGAAGTTGTTCTGTGAAGAAAATGGGATCATGCATGAGTACTCAGCTCCAAGGACTCTACAACAAAATGGTGTGGTGGAAAGGAAGAACAGATCACTAATTGAAGCTGCAAGGACAATGCTTGAAGAGTCAAAACTCCCAACTTACTTTTGGGCTGAGGCTGTTAACTGTGCATGTTACACTCAGAATATTTTTCTAATCAATCAGGCAAAAGGCATGACTCCCTATCAACTATTCAAGAGAAGAAAACCAACTTTAAACTTTCTGCATATCTTTGGTTGCAAATTTTACATCTTAAGGAATCAATCTGATCACAAAGGGAAGTTTGATGCAAAGGCTGATGAAGGAATATTTGTTGGTTATTCTGCTGGAAAATCTTATTGGGTCTACAATCTAAGAACAAACATTGTCATGGAATCTGTGCATGTTGTGTTTGATGATAAAAAGATTGATGGACTAACAGATGAGAGACATCATGAAGGGATCAAATTTGACAACATTGAGATATATTGTGATGATAGTGAAGATGAGAATGATGAAGAAGGCATCTCAAGAAGAATTCAGAATCTGCCTTTGGATAATGCACATAATGCTGCATCCGTTGAAAGTCATAATTCAGCTTCCGTTGAAAGAAGCAATGCAGCATCCGTTGAAAGACAAAGTACATCATCCGTTGAAGTTCATAATGAAGCATCCGTTGATCACAGTCTGTCAACGGATAATCAATTCACTTCATCAGTGGATAGAGCTCCCAATTCCTTTCAAAGGATCAGCAACTTAGGGGGAGTTTCAACCAATCAATATTCTATCTCACATCATGACAATACTGAGACAACCTCATCTAGAGCTAATCTACCACCTCAAAGGAAATGGACCAAGAATCACCCTTTTGAACTGATCATTGGTGATGCTACATCTAAAGTACAAACTAGAAGGGCTACTCAAGATGAATGTCTGTATAGTAGCTTTCTATCCCAGGAGGAACCTAAGAGAGTGGAAGAAGCTCTATTGGATCCATATTGGATTTTAGCAATGCAAGAGGAGCTAAAACAATTTGAAAGGAACAAAGTATGGAAGCTGGTACCCAAGCCAAAGAACAAGAGTTCTATTGACACAAAATGGGTATTTAGAAACAAGATGGATGAAAATGGCATTGTCATAAGGAATAAAGCCAGATTGGTTGCTAAAGGCTATTCTCAACAAGAAGGGATATATTTTGATGAAATATTTGCTCCAGTTGCCAGACTTGAGGCCATCATAATCTTTTTAGCCTATGCAGCCCATGCCAATTTCAAAGTCTATCAAATGGATGTCAAGAGTGCATTTCTAAATGGGGAATTGGAGGAAGAAGTTTATGTAAGCCAACCTCCAGGATTTGAAGATCCAAACTTTCCAGACTATGTGTATTATCTGTTGAAAGCACTCTATGGACTAAAGCAAGCACCTAGAGCCTGGTATGAGACTTTGTCAAAATTCCTTCTAGATAATCACTTCACAAGAGGTACTGTTGATAAAACTCTCTTCTTTAGAAACGTTAATGGCTCTAAAATACTTGTTCAAATTTATGTAGATGATATTATATTTGGATCTACAGATGATAATCTTTGTAAAAAGTTTGCTAAGTTAATGCAAAGTAAATATGAAATGAGCATGATGGGAGAGCTAACTTATTTTTTTGGTTTACAAGTTAAACAAGTTAGTGATGGAATTTTCATTAGTCAAACTAAATACATTTATGATCTTTTAAAGAAGTTTGACTTAATGGATTGTTCATCTGCAAAAACTCCCATGGCCACTGCCACCAAGCTTGAATTAAACAAGGCTGAAAAATCTGTGGATATTTCAAGTTATAGAGGCATGGTTGGCTCGCTTTTATATTTAACTGCTAGTAGACCTGATATAATATTTTCTACATGTCTCTGTGCTAGATTTCAAGCTGACCCTAAAGAATCTCACTTAGTGGCTATTAAAAGAATTTTCAGATATCTCAAAGGGACTCCAAATCTAGGAATTTGGTACCCTAGAGAGTCTGGTTTTGATCTAATTGGCTACTCAGATGCAGATTATGCAGGCTGTAAAATAGACAGAAAAAGCACAACAGGCACCTGTCAATTTCTAGGGAACAAGCTTGTGTCATGGTTCAGCAAGAAGCAAAATTCTGTTTCCATATCAACAGCTGAAGCTGAGTACATTGCTGCTGGTAGTTGCTGTACACAGATACTATGGATGAGGAATCAACTATTTGACTATGGTCTGACTGTTGACAAAATTCTAATATTCTGTGACAACACAAGTGCCATTGCCATTACTGAAAATCCAGTGCAGCACTCAAGAACCAAGCACATTGATATCAAGTATCATTTCATTAGGGAACATGTGATGAAAGGTACAGTGGAACTTCACTTTGTTCCAAGTGAAGAACAGATTGCAGACATATTTATCAAGCCACTTGATGAATCAACATTCACAAGATTAGTAAGTGAGCTAGGTATGCTTAATTATTCATAATTCATGTCATCTATGTAATCTGCCTTGAAGCCTGAAATGAATTTGCTGTAAGAACAAAGTTGGCTTTAATTAAGACTTATCCTATCAACGGATATTCCCTATCCGTTGAAAGCCAAAATTATTCTATCAACGGATGTTCATTATCCGTTGAAAGACAAATACATTTCTGGTAATTTTATCCTTCAACGGATAAAATGGTGTTGATCATCAACGGATAACTATTTACCTTATCCGTTGAAGTGTCACATCAGTTACTATAAGTGAGTCACAGCCGTTGATTCTTTTACTCAACCGTTGATACAGATATACAGTGTTGTATGTATTTGTATTTAAGGTAGTTTTCAGAATTTCTACAGTTTTATTTATTCTTGAACGGCTGTAACTTACTTAAAAGTATCATTTAATCATTTTATTTACGTTTTAATTCAAGAAAGTATAAAAGCCCATTGAACTCTTATTTTCACTTTACGCTTTCTTGCAATTTTTATTCTCCTTCTCTCCCAAAATTCTCAAGTTTTTCTCTGCAACCTCTACTCAAACAATGGCACCAGTAGTCAAAATTAGGGGGAGTAGCAGGCCCAAATTCTGTTCCAGATCTTCCTGAATGGGCATGGGCAAAAGCATCAACACCAGGAGAGTTTGGTGTCACTTTGGTCAGACAAGTCATGACAATTCAGAAGGCCCTTCAGGAGACTACAGATGCTGGTACCAAGGCAATTCTTCAAGCTCATCTGGAATCTCTGCATCTCTTGCAGTTGCAGCATTTCAAACAGAATCTAAGTGTGGATGAGCTCAAACAGGATATTGCTGATCTAAAATCCTACAATGCTGAGAAGTTGGATTCAGTCATACCTTATGGTACTATGCAAGATTTGTTGGGGAGACTGAGGAAAGAATCTGATGCTGACAATAGACTGGCCAGATTGGAAACCAGAGTTCAGATCATTGAAGACTCTATGGTCACCATTCTTCAGAATCAACAAACTCAAACAAATCTACTCATGCAACTGGCCAATGCACAAGGCTTGACCCCTACCCTTGATGATAACAAAAAGGGGGAGAATAAAGGGGAAGGGGAAGGAGAGCCATCAACAACAGTTCAAATTTCTCAAGTGCTAGTTCCTGTCATCACCACTTCTCCAATTATTCAAATCAAAGGAAAGCTTGATGGAATTGATCTAATCCAGATAACAGCAGCTGAATTGCAAGTCAAAGAGCAAAGGAAGAAGATTGATGAAAAGATGCAACAAATATTTGGTTCTACAACTTCTCAATCACAATCTGTGAAGCATAGCACAAAAGTGGAATCAATTATTATGGAACTCAAGCCAGTAGGGAGGAATAAGGTTGGAGAGACTTCTTCCAAGGATATGAAACCTATGGTTCTCAAGCCCAACAACAGATCCAATAAGGACTCTACAAAGAATCCTCTGAAAGAAGTGGATTTTCCTCTTCCAAAGGCTGATGAGGACAAGCTTTTGGGTAGAAGTATCTCAACGCTCAAAGAGACCATACATGTGGCTGTAAGGAGGAACATGGCTATTATCTTCAGAGAGGGAACGAGCATATGTGTGATGTAAGGACATCCCAAATTCTCAATAGCCAAGAGGGAAGAAACCAGAAGGTTAAAGGAAGAAGCCAAACAGCTAAAGGCTGACAAAAGAGCACAAACAAAGCTTGAAAAACAGCTAAAGTCAAGTCAGGCTGAAGAACAGAAAGAAATTGAAGACAAAAGTGAAGATGAAGCTATGGGGGACATGGTTGATACTGAGATGGAGGAAAGAAGTAAGGGAAGAGAAGAATGGCAGAAAGGGAACAGAAAGAAGGTCAATGCAAAGAGAAAGATGGTAGATGAGACTGAAGAAACCCAATCAATATCCAAACCACTACCCTCTATTCCTGAACCCATTGTGCCTGACCCCTTCATGAACATTCATGGTGAAATAATCATTCCCAAGGAGGAACCAATTGATTGGGACACATCAAATTGCACACCTTCCTAACCTCTTCTCCACCATCAAAGAAGCAGAAAAGAAAAATCAAATCAACACCCTCTAAAGCATCAATCAAATTCACACAGAAGCCTAAGCCTAAACCTCAAGCCTCTAAGGATGATTATGTTCACATCTGTGACATAAAAGAATTTTCAGACATTGAACTCTATCTGGATGAGCTGGAGGAAGTAAGGGGAATAGCTTCCTACAGACAGCTACCAGAAAGACTAGTGTTCAAATACAAAGGAGATGGGGAAATAACCTGGCCTCTTTATAGAATTCTGAATGAAGGCTACTCTACCTTGATTAGAGTCTACTCAGCCATACAAAGGGATTCTGGCTTTACCTGGACTGCCAAGACTGAGATTCTCAACAAGATTGCCAACATAAGGAAAACTTGGAGGGAGCCCAATGCTTTGCCTAGAACATTACTCATTCAAGAAAGAGGAATTACAATTCACAAATCACCTCATTGGTTGATGGAGTTCAGAGACAACAAAGGAGTCAGAAGATTTTTCAGAATTGAAGATCAACTCAAGATTGCCAGTAATGAAACTCTCAAGGATATGCAATCTAAGTTAGACATCAATGAAGAAGATGAAGCTGAATTCTACAGACAACTTCAACTTCAAATAGAGGAGAATGACAGGAGGCTAGGAAAGAAAACAAGGGATCAAAGGAAAAGAAAGTAATTTGCTCAGGCTAAAGGAGCACCCTTGGAAACAATGTAATTCTTCAATTCCATCTCAGCATATACATTTTTGTAGCACTTTTGAATTTCTGCTTTATTACAGTTTATATATTTGTCAAGTGTTTTGTTATCATCAAGCTAAATCCAAATTTATGCCTACAGTTCTAGTAGACATAAATAGGGGGAGATTGTTAGGAATATGTGTATTAGTTTGATGATAAGTTAAACAAAACACTTAAGTAAAAATCTAGTATTTGTAGCCTCAACGGATAAGACCATCTTGGCTATCCGTTGAAGGAGTAACTTTACTTAGCAATAAGTTTAGTATTGTAGCACATTTCATTCTCTGGTTTCAAGTTGTAATTCTTAGATGTTGTAGGAAATTATCAGTCATGTTGACTACTAATGGATATACAAATAGGAGTGTTAATTGTAAATATTTCATGCCTTGTAATTTTGTATAAGTGAAGAAGTATCAACGGATATTGAAGACCTTCAACGGATAAGAAACAAAGCTTCAATGGATGTCTCTAATGCTTCAACGAATAATATCCATCAACGGATGAATGCTTCAACGGATAAAGACTTCAACTGATAATGCATCAACGGATAAAGCTTCAACGGATAAAGCCTCAACGGATAAGGCATCAACGGATGAAAGCTTCAACGGATGCTTAGTTCATTAGCAGTTGATAGTGATAATTCACAAGCTGAAAGAGGCATATGGGTTGACAGAGACAAACTGGAATGTGGAAGCCTCTAGGAGGAATCAAGAAAATGCAGCATTTCCATTCTGATGCAAACAAGGAAGTATTCAAAGATTCACAGATTATCCTAGATTGCATTGGATAGAGAAATGAAGAAGAAACATGTGAAGAATCTTTTCAATTGTATTTTACAGTTTTGTCTTCACTTGTAAACTTGGTGATAGATAAACCAAGTAGCAGCTAGTAATTAGATAAGAATTTTCAGAGCTGTTTATAAATATCCAGAGAGAAAATCATCTAGTTTGTACTAGGAAGCAGCTGTGATTTAATTATTTGAATCACAGATTTTCTGAAATAACACATCTCTGGTGGAACAACAAATCCACCAGAAAAGTTTTTAAGTTCTTTGTGTTCTTTACATTTGTGTTTGAATATATATATCTGTCTGTATTAGTTTCAAACAATTCACACACATTTGTTCACTTAAACACTTAGCCTTAGAAACTACTCAAAACTTGAAAAAGTTTTGAGATTTACATTCAACCCCCTTCTGTAAATCTCATTGTTAGTCCACTGGGAATAACACTAACATTTTCCCATACATACATACGTTGAATTTTAAAAACTAATATTTTTCATTAAAATCAACTTTAATATTTACAATAATGTAAAATTTACATTATTGTATATTATGATTGCAAGTCATTCTCACTTCAGTTATGTATTTTTTATCTTTTTAAATTGAGTAAGTTAGTTGTAAATTAGTGGTGAACTCATTAATAATATAGAGCAGTACATATAGTTTATTTAAATAAAATTCAAGATTTTGGTCAACTTTGTATTAACATATATGTTAATTTGTAGTTTTTTATTTATAAACATACTAACGACATTCTACGGATTAAGTTTAATCTTTTCATTTTAAACGTACACTTACTACCATGTTTATATTCATTCATTAAATATAAAATAATAGTAATATAATAATAGTTGAGGGGATATTCACTCCTAAAAGTGAGGAAGCATTCGAAGCTACAAATGTTATAAAGGGGGACATGGAGCTTGTTGGAGATAAATTTTATATCAATTTCTTCAAAATTTGACTCAAGAGCCTGTATAAGGATATTGGATATTGTTGGAGTTGCTGTACAAACATTATAATTGCATGATGTATAAAAAAACTCTAGAAAATGACCCCTGCCTCGCACATGTTATTATGCTAGTTGAAAAATAACATCCCATACACAGCTTCACCTAATTCCTTTCATTTTTAATTGTTTTTTTTCCGTCAATGAGCTCTTTTTAAAATACAACCTCACTATATTTTTATATATACGGATTGTTGGAGAATGTAGAAAAATATGGCGATGTTAGATTTTTAAAAAGAGTACACCAATTGACGGGAAAAAATAATTAAAAATGGAGAGATTTTTTGTTTTTGCTAATTAAAATGGAGAGAATTAGGTGGAGTTGTGTGTGAGAGGGTATATTTAAATTGAGTGTAGTGTAATTTGTACTGTATATTTTAATTTAGTTTGTACTGAAGTAAGACTATACATATATACATATATATATATATATATAAACTTTTACGTCTCGTTATTTGGTAAAATTGTGTAAATTATTTTGACTTTACAATTGTTGTGATTAGCTTTAGGATAAAAACAAATATATATAATACAAATAAAAAATACTAATTTAACTCATCAATCTATATATATAAAAATCGTTATTTTTTATTTTCGTGAGGATCATCGTTGGTCTCTACATGAATACGTTTTCGGGTGAGCTCATGGCTCGTGAGCTTTCCTGATTCGAACTCGTGTACGTGGACTCAACTCGGCTCTTTTAAAAGAGTTGAATTCGGGTAGAGTTTCCAGCTCGCTTAATTAAACGAGCCCACCCGACTCGACTCGTGAAATTAAATGAGCCGAATTCAGGTAGAGATTTAGCCTCAATTAAATGTTAAATTGAACGAATTTTAAATGAGCCGGCTCGGCTCGACTCGTGAAATTAAATGAGTCGAGTTCGGTCAAAAATTTAGGTTCAATTAGTAAAACGAGGTGATTCAGCTTAATTTAACTTGACTCTATTAATCTCGGCTCGAATTATATTCGGTTCAAAATTCGGCCCACTGGGCGAGGCCTGAGAATTACATGTAAATTCTTATGAAAATGTTGTCACGAACCGTACCATAATTAAAATAAAATAATTGAAGAAATTGAGAAGTGTCTAGAGTCTGGACTACAGGAGGTACAGGACTACTGGCACAGTAACAAACTCTGGATAATAACCATCAACTATATAAAAACAAAACCCACTAACCAACCACGTCACTGAGCCTCAGGACACCCCTCAGCTCAGGTCGTGGTTTCTAAACGAGTTCTCTACTTTTCTTGGACATGATTTTTACAATATTATTATATACTTGATCAACCTCAGCCTTCTGCCACAATTGAAGTAAAAGGATTACAAATTAAGGTCCGAATAAACCTAATATGATCCGTTAATCAAACTTTAATCCATTAATCTCTCCGTTTTCAAGCACGAATACAACTCAAAATCCAAAATACAATAAAATATTACTCCCATGTAAAAAGTGTGCATGGTAAATGAATGAACCATGAAATGCTAAAAATTAACAGTAGACATTCCACAGGCACGTGCACCAGTAGGCACTAGGCACAGCTAAAACCCTGACCCTCCCTCCTCTTCTAAAATCACCACTTTCCAATTCCATCTCTCCCTGCATATCTCTCCTCAAATCTCTCTCTCTCTCTCTCTCTCTCTCTCTCTCTCTTACAAATACTTCTCCATTCCACTACAAGCAACACATTCAAACATATCCTTTTCTATGATTCATTTGCCTTATCATTTCCGGCTTTGTTGATTTCTCCCTCTCCCCTGCCATTTCAGACTCTACATACACCAGCACACACATATTTCTCTTCTCATGCTTATATCACTATGACACTATCTGCCGTCGATTCTCGCCATTTCTAGTCACCACATCTCTGTAAATCTCTGCATTCCAGGTCAATTTTTCACCACTTATTTTATAAATACATTCGATTTGACATTTAGTCACACTATATTCAATACTATAGCTTATTTCATTTTCACCAAGTTTTCTCACACTACTACACTAGCAGTAGCTACTACTCCCAAAGTTTATACACACACTGTTACTGTAAGTATCATTATCTACATTTTTGAGCCTATACAGTAGTGTACGTGGTACAATTCTCGTAGCTTATGTGTGTATATATGTATGTATACACCTCCATTTCTAGGTCATTTCATATTTCTCATATTTTTAATCTGCTTCAGATCTAACAGGTATTCTATAAGCGTACTCATCATCGTCTAGAGCTTCCGAGTCAAACATCTCACTGACTCAATCATCAAACTCGTTCAACTCGTCTTCTCGCCGCCTCAAATGACGGATAATCTCCGACGACTCGCTGCATATTCGATCACGCTCGTGTTCCTACTCGCGATTCCAGCAGGTGACTCAACTCGTCCATTGACTCAGTCGTTATAATCAATTTTAATATTTATTAAATGTCGGTTAAATTGTTGTAGTAGTGTTCAGAGTTGAGATGAGAAACAAATAGGTCTTAACAATTTGTCACCATATAATTAAATTCTCGAGCCTTTGACTTGTTATTTTCGTTTCATTTATTTCGTTTTAACAACTCAAAATCTACATTCTCATTTATTTCATTTCAGGCCTCTATTATTTTGATTTAATCTCTCCGTTTTTCTCCACCGTTGATTTCTCATCCTCGCCGCACCGGAAGCTTCTCCGTTCCGGTAAGCTTCAACGTTTATGCAATTTGTATAGATATATGTAGGTTGTAAGTATAGATTGGGACCAGTAAAAAAGGATATCTGTGAATTCGTATTTTTTTACTGTGTTTTTGTCGCCTCGCCGTCTCTGTGCATGCCTCAGATAGGTACTATTTCGCACGCCTCCTTTTTGTTTTGTCACTTGATTTTTTAATTATGTTTGTTTTCATTTGCTGCATGTTTGTTCCTTTCTTTTTTATTTACTGTATTACAAATTTACAATACCAGTAATATTTTTACTATTTAATTCAGCTCTCTTCATAATGCTTATAATATTTTTTCCCTTTATATGTTGTGTGTGAGTATAATTAATTTGATATTATAAAAGATGAAAAAATTGAGAAAAAAGGAGGTACGACTCATTTGTTTATAATAGTCCAGATTTTACTGTACTTTTTGGTTTTGTTGCTTTTCTTATCAGTCCCTGGATAATATAGTTACAGTCCCCATTTTACTTTGGTTGCCAGTTGTTCTTAATTTTGTTATGATGGTAAATTAGTAATCCAAATACTAGTATTAAGCTGTTGTTTATTTTAGTTGCTTACTGGAGACTGGAACAAAATAGTCAATGAGTTGCATGGCTTTTAATTTTGACCCCTATTACTTTTGCTGAAATATTTGCTGTTTTCAAAAAAATTTACTGTAAGTTTTTAGGAAAATAGTTTCTTATTCTTTATTAGTGAGATATGATATGATCTGATTCTGATTAGATTTGATGGTAAGGAATGTCACACCACACGAGGATTCATGATTTTGTAGAGCAGCTGTGTGGGTATTCTAGGAATTTTAAGACTTTGCCTCGAAAGTAACACCAAGAGTATATAGTGTATTATAATAACAGAAGACAGCAAAGTCTTTTGAATTTTGATCTACACCTGCAGATAATACAGTACACAGCTCTCTTTATATTGTTTTGAGCTACATTGGCCCTGCCTACTCTTTTGCCTCTTGTATTGTAAGTGAAGAAACTTGTAAAATGGTGTTAAATTTGTCCAGAGAAAGACAGATTTTAAGCTGACCATGTATAAAGAAAGAAACTGATTTCAGGCCCTGTGAAAACCAATACTATTAAAAGCCTATCTGAGACCATGCCATTTTTATGTAAAGGTTTTGTTGTTTGTTTCTTTGTGCAGAAGCTGCAGCTACAATATTGGAACCAGACAGGGTTTGGGGGGACAAATGTTCTACTTCAGATATTGTCATTTATCAGGGACCCACTGCTCCTCTTCCTAGTGGTATCCCAACCTACACTGTGGAGATCATGAATGTTTGTGTTACTGGCTGTGACATTGCCGGAATACACCTTAGCTGCGGTTGGTTTAGCTCGGCTCGCCTCATTAATCCTCGTATCTTCAAGCGTCTTCGATACGATGATTGCCTTGTTAATGGTGGCAAGCCTCTGCCCATTGGCCGGACAGTCTCCTTTCAGTATGCAAATACTTTTAGATATCCTCTTTCTGTTCAAAGGGTTAAGTGTTAGAGAACCCTGTTATTATCATATATAAAGATATAATAGCAGCTATAAATATACACGGGAAAGTACAGTATATGAGTTTAAGGGACTAATATTTTGGGGGGTGCATTTTCGGAGGAAATGTAGATGGTGAGATATGGGTTTAGATGTGGAACTATATAATCAGAAGTGTCTGCACGAGTATATGTCCTTGGGCTTGTTTTTACCTTCATGACTAAAGTGATCCTTTTTTTTACGGATGAATACGCGGAAAAACTAGTTAACTTGGTACTACTTTCATAGTGGCATTTTACATCCATTTTTTTCTTAAAAATTACATATTTATATCTAAACATATATTCCTAATTAATAGAATAAAATTTAAAATATAAAATTAAATTTAAATTTAAAAAAACAGATTTTAGGAATAATAATTATAAAAGTAGTTAAAAAATAAATCTTAAATTGTATGAAAAATGAAATGGGACTGTAATATAATATGAGATGTTTTGAAATAAAATGAATTTATATTTATATTTAAATTGAACGGAGAGGATACATTTTTTTGGGAAAGCCCTAATGAACAACTACTACCAAAAATTCTGGAGCCAAATAAAAGTAACTTTTTTTTCTAAATAAATAAAAGTAACTTTGAATAGTACAACTTAAGTCTGTGATTTTGATTTTCTCTGGGGCAAGTGTTAAGGGATGTTGAATTTTTCTATCACAATTTTAATTAAAAAATTTCGAAGTATCAGAATTATAAAGTATCAAAAATATTTTAAAATGAAATATTTCAACATGCGTGACATCCAAGAGTAAATTTTTTTAAAAATGGAAACGCAAGTTGCACTTGCGTTTTTATAAAAAATAAATTACCCTCGTTGCAACCAATGGCGCAGTCCAACAAGAGAAGCAGGGTTTTGATGATTTCTTTTTAAAACGTGACTACAAGTTGTGTTTTTACGTGATATCAAGTGACATATTTTTAAAATAGTGATATCTTGAACATTTTTATTATGTAACCGGTATTAGTTATGCCAAATATGCAATCATCTTTTCATTTGTCTAGTTTTACTCAAGTGTCCCCCCAACATAAAATTATGGTTCTGTTCACTCTTTCTGTTGGGTTTTTTCTTGGTGTACTTTCCACTATTTTACTTGAATTTCTTGGTTTTTTTTTATCTGTGATTAAAAGATTTAATAGAAAGAAAGTTAAAGATCAAGAATTTAAGCCACTAGTTCTTGGCAATCACTGGGATCCCTCTTACCCCAATAAGCAGAGTGGCAAGATATTCATTCATTCATGTGCGAGTAATATTAAAGAGAAACATGGAGGGATTCGAGAAAGTATGGGGATCGGGAATTAATCATATTCCCAATCATTTTCCGGATATAATTTGGTGTTCAAAATTTCATTTGGGACAAATGTAATTTGGTATATGAATCGGGAGACATTTCAATTTCATATCCAAATTTCTAGTGTTTTTTTTACTCACAATTTGACATCAATTTATTCACAGACAATAGATTGGGGATCAAGTACAAAACACAAACTACAAAGATTGATTAAGCAACTTTGGGAAGAGGATACAAACGTCTACAAACTGTTTTCCATCCAGTATTCACGAAGGCATATCTCCGTGATCTGATCATTACCCATTTTAAAGTGGATTTAGGTAAGTTTTATGTGAATGATATCATGGGCTAAGATTTGTTTGAAATCTTTTCAATTTAAATGATCATATTGTGGTTTGTTTCAAATTGGTATTGATTTTTGCATATATGTTGTGTTGTTCATTTCACTTTTTACGTATCTTTACACGCACACATAAGCCGAGTTCTTTCGGAAAATAACATCTTTAGAAGACTGCGTGTTAGATATATTTGATAATGTCATGGCTAATGTGATTTATGTTTAGTTTTCAGATTTTAATTAAACAGGATAAATCAGTACTTACTGGAAGTCAGGACTTAAGGATATCAGTACTTATATTATCAGGAGATAATCATCAGAAGATAGATATCAGAACTTAAGTACTGAAGGACGTTCAGATAAGGATAACAGCTGATTAAAGGAAAGAAGATCGAGACAAACATAAGAAGAGATATGCATGAAGAAGGAATTCTATGATGAATAGAATACTTGGAAGAAAAGATATCTGATTGATATATTTTAGGAAGCAGAATTATATTCCATATCAATTAGCGATTATCTTGTAACTGTGTAGTATTTAAACACAGACATAGGGTTTACACTATAAGTGTTATCATATTCGAGAAGATTATTCATTGTAACCCTAACAGCTCTTGTGATATTTGTTCATCACTGAGAGGTAACAGTTCCATACTGTAACAGAGTTTATTGTTTCAATAAAGTTTGTTTTATGTTACTTGAGTTATAAAAGTTCGATTTGATTGTATTATACACTGTATTCACCCCCTCTACAGTGTGTGTGTGACCTAACAAGTGGTATCAGAGCCTAGCTGTTAACGCACAAACAGTTTAAGATCCAAACACAATCATGTCTGAAACAGAAACTCCAACTAAGCCCACCAAAACTGAAGAACCTCCTAAGACACAAATTCAAAGCCGATATGAGATCATCAGAGTTCCCATATTGAGACCATCTGAATATCCTATATGGAAGGTGAGGATGACCATGTTTATGGAAGCAACATATCCAGAATATCTTGATAGAATCAAGGAAGGGCCTCACAAACCAACCAAGCTCCCGGTTGCAGTTGCAGGTGAAGCAGCAAAGACTGTACTAAAGGAGAAGAGTGATTACATTGCTGAAGATATCGCATCAATTGCTAAGGATGCTAATGTACGACACTTACTGCATAGTGCCATTGATAATGTAATGTCAAACAGGGTAATAAACTGCAAGACTGCAAAGGAGATATGGGATGCCCTGGAAACAAAGTGTCAGGGAACTGATACGATTAAGAAGAACATGAAGACAATACTCACTCAAGAGTATGAACACTTTGACTCAAAGGCTAATGAGTCATTGACTGATTTATATGATAGATTTATCAAACTCTTGAATGATCTGTCACTGGTTGATAAGGAGTATGATCTTGAAGATTCAAACCTTAAATTCCTGTTAGCTCTTCCTGAATGCTGGGATTTGAAGGCAAAAACAATAAGAGACAACTACAATCTTGATGAAACAACTCTCGATGAAATTTATGGAATGCTCAAGACTCATGAACTTGAGATGGAACAAAGAAGTAAGAGGAAAGGTGGAAAGTCAAGGACAATTGCTCTTAAGGCTGAAGAAGAATCCCCCAAGGCAGCTACCTCAAGGAAAGACAAGGGTAAAGCTCTTTTCACAAAGTCTGATACTGAGTCATCAAGTTCTTAAAGTGATGATGACTCAGAATCTGAAAGTTTGCCTGAGACGGATGCTGATGAGGAGATGATGAAGCTGTGTGCTCTTATGGTGAAAAGGATCACAAAGATTGCATACAGGAAGTTCAGGAAGGGAAAGAAGTTTTCCAGGAAAGGCACAAGTTCTGATAAGAAGAATTTCAGAAGATCTGAGAGCAGAGGAGGAAAGTCTGACAAAGGAGATTATACAAATGTCAAATGCTACAACTGTGGTGAGAAATGCCACATATCTCCTGATTGCAAGAAAGTGAAGAGTGACAAAGGCAAGACTCTTGTCACAAAGAAGAAAAGCTGGACATACACCTCAGATTCTGAAAGTGAGGAGAATTATGCCTTGATGGCAAATGCTGATAAGGCAAGTGCTGAAAGCAGTTCTGAAGCTGCTGAATCAAAGGTACCTCAAACTACTTATGCTTTTCATACTGATGATATTAATGAGTTGAGAAGATATCTTAAAACCATGTTTGTTAGTTATAGAGATCAAACTTTAACATGTGAAAGATTAACTTCTGAAAATCTTGCTTTTAAGAAATGAAATGATTTCTTAGAAAAGGAGTTAGTTATGTTCCATCAAACTCATAAAGATAGAGATGATGCTTTTTATGTTAGGGATGAAGTGCTAAAAATGAATGAATCTCTAAAAACTGAGTTAGAAAAGGAAAGAGAGGTTATCAGAACTTGTACTAACTCTGGAAGAACAACTCAGAATTTATTAAGTAGTGAAATTTGGAAAGAGGGCTTAGGTTATGGAGAGGATAAGAATGATAAATGAACTGAAGGTATTAAACCTGTAGTTGTTAAATAAAAGCCAAAGTTAAAACCTGTCAAGTTTGTAGCTGTGAAGTCTGATAATCAGAAATCAGAAGTTAAAAAGGAATTAACTTCTGACAAACTAAAACAGGAAAAGACAGCTGAAGTAAACATAGGCTTAATGACTAAGAAGCAGCTTAAGCATAAGCTGAAAGATGTTAAGAATGCAAACAAGGTAAAGTCACCTAGGAAAAATAGGAATGGAAAGGAAGGTGTGAATAAAAGCAATGATTATAAGCCTGTTACTGAAGCTCCTAGGAAAACATGTCATAACTGTGGAAGTTCTAACCATCTGGCTTCATTTTGCAGGAAGAATAAGAACATAAACTCCTTACCTTCAAAGTCAAGAGTTAAGAGTCAGTCTGTTAGATATAAGCCACAAAATCCTTGTTTTCATTGTGGTAGTTTATGGCATTCCATTTATACTTGTAAGGAATATCATAGTTTGTACTATGATTATTATCAAATAAAACCTTCTTTAAATAAAGTTTCCATTGTTCCTTCTAGTGTAAGTTCTGATTCAAAGTCTGATAGTGTAAATTCTGATAAGAAAAATGTTAACATAAACTCTGATGCTAAATCCGCTGCAAATGTTAACAAACTTAATAAGGCCAAAGGATCCAAGCAAGTCTGGGTCCTTAAAACTAATCATTAGTGGTCTTTGTGATTGCAGGATAACAGGAAAAACATCCTAGTTCTGGATAGTGGATGTTCAGGACATATGACTGGAAATAAAGCCCTACTATCAGACTTTGTGGAGAAAGCTGGCCCAAGTGTTTCTTATGGAGATGGCAACATTGGAAAAACATTGGGATATGGCAATATCAATCTTGGGAATGTCATCATTAAAGAAGTAGCTCTGGTCTCAGGACTTAAATACAATCTGCTGAGTATAAGACAAATCTGTGACAGAGGTTATCATATGGATTTCTTTGAAGAACACTTTGAAGTTGTAAGTAAATCTAAAGGCAAAATTGTTCTGAAAGGATACAGACGTGGTAACATTTATGAAGCTAAGCTTTCAACAAGTACTGATGGTTCTGCAATCTGTCTGAGGAGTAGAGCATCAATTGAAGAAAGCTGGAATTAGCACAAGAAACTTTCTCATTTAAATTTCAACAATATAAATGAACTGGTCAAGAAAGATCTTGTGAGAGGACTGCCAAAGTCAGTATTTGCTCCTGATGGCCTTTGTGATTCTTGTCAGAAGGCTATACAAAGAAAATCCTCATTCAAGAGCAAGACTGAATCATCAATTCTTGAGCCTTATCACCTACTACATGTTGATCTATTTGGTCCAGTAAATGTCATGTCTATTGCAAAGAAGAAATATGCTTTGGTCATAGGGGATGAGTTCACCAGATACACATGGGTGTATTTCTTGCACACAAAAAGTGAAACTGCATCTATCTTGATTGATCATGTCAGGCAACTGGATAAATTGGTCAAAGACTCAGTAAAGATAATAAGGAGTGATAATGGTACTGAGTTCAAGAATTTGATAATGGAAGAGTTCTGCAAAAACTATGGAATCAAGCAGGAACTTTCTGCTCCTGGAACTCCACAGCAAAATGGAGTTGTTGAAAGGAAGAATAGAACTCTCATTGAAGCTGCACGTATAATGCTTGATGAAGCAAAGCTTCCAACCTATTTCTGGGCTGAAGCTGTGCAGACTGCTTATTTTACTCAAAATGCAACACTCATTAACAAGCAAGGAAAGACACCATATGAGATGGTGAAGAAAAAGAAGCCAAATCTGAAGTATTTTCATGTATTTGGATGCAAGTATTTTGTTCTTAAGACTCATCCTGAACAGCTATCTAAATTTGATTTAAAAGCTGATGAAGGAATCTTTGTTGGATATCCACTTTCCACAAAAGCCTTCAGAGTCTATAACTTGAGAACAAGAGTGGTCATGGAATCTATCAATGTCTCTTTTGATGACAAGAAGATTATTGGACTTGAAGATTTTATTGATCATTATCAGCTGAGATTTGAAAATGAAGACTCAAATTCTGATACTGATAATCCTGACAATCTAAGTCCTGATACTGCAAACTCTGATAGATTAAACTCTGATGTTATTAAAACTGTGGTGACTACGCCAAAGGCAGATGCACCTATGCGGGAGGAGCATACTCAAGATCTAACCACATCTCAAGAAGTATCAGAACATACATCTGGCTCTTCAAGTTCTGATTCGTCAAGTTCTGATAAGCCAAGTTCTGATAGTTATGAAAATTTAAATTCTGAAGAATCCAACTCAGAGAGCATAGTTTCAGGGGGAGCATCAGAAAATGAAAATGAAGACAGCATGGATCATGGGGGAGCATCCAGTTCTAGAGAAAACCTTCCATCTGCAAGGAAGTGGACTAAATCACATACACCTGATTTGATAATTGGAAATCCTGATGCAGGTGTCAGAATTAGAACAACTACTTCAAATGAATGTCTTTACAATTCGTTTCTTTCTCATACTGAGCTAAAGAAAGTGGAAGAAGCTCTTCAAGATGCTGATTGGGTGCAAGCAATGCAGGAAGAGTTAAATGAATTTGAAAGAAACAAAGTCTGGACCCTAGTACCAAGACCAAAGAACAGATCTATTGTTGGTACAAAATGGGTATTCAGAAATAAAACTGATAGTGATGGCATAATTACAAGGAATAAGGCAAGGCTGGTTGCAAAAGGATATTCTCAATATGAGGGAATTGATTATGATGAAACATTTGCACCAGTTGCTAGATTGGAAGCCATAAGGATATTTTTGGCTTATGCTGCTCACAAAAAGTTTACTGTCTTTCAAATGGATGTAAAAAGTGCTTTTCTCAATGGAGAATTGGAGGAAGAAGTATATGTTGAACAACCTCCAGGATTTGTAGATTCCAAATATCCAGATTATGTCTACAGGCTTGATAAAACACTTTATGGACTTAAGCAAGCTCCAAGAGCATGGTATGAGACTTTAGCTCAGTTTCTCCTGGAAAGTGGATTTAACAGAGGAACTATAAACAAAACACTGTTCTACCTCAACCATGGAAAGGACTTACTTCTGGTCCAGATTTATGTTGATGATATCATTTTTGGTTCTACAAATGACAGACTTTGCAAGAAGTTTGCCAAACTGATGCAGTCAAGATATCAAATGAGTATGATGGGGCAACTTAGCTATTTTCTGGGCCTTCAAGTCAAGCAGAATGAAGAAGGAACTTTTATTTGTCAAACTAAGTACACCAGAAATTTGCTGAAGAAATTTGGAATGCAAGATTGTTCAAGTGCATCCACTCCCATGGCCACTGCAACAAAACTGGACAAGGATACTGGTAAATCAGTAAATATTACTGATTACAGAGGTATGATTGGCTCACTACTCTATCTAACTTCTAGTAGACCTGATATCATGTATGCTACCTGTCTTTGTGCAAGATTTCAAGCAGATCTAAGAGAACCTCACTTAACAGCTGTGAAAAGAATATTCAAGTATCTTAAAGGAACAGCTGATCTGGGATTGTGGTATCCCAGAGAATCAGATTTTAAACTAATAGGTTACTCAGATACATATTTTGCAGGTTGCAAAATTGACAGGAAAAACACAAGTGGAAGCTGCCAATTTCTTGGAGGCAGATTGGTTTCTTGGTTTAGCAAGAAATAAAAATCAATTTCCACATCAACTGCAGAAGCAGAGTACATTGCTGCAGGAAGCTGTTGTGCACAGATTATTTGGATGAAGAATCAGTTACTGGATTATGGGTTAACATATTTCAAAATCCCTATTTACTGTGATAATCAAAGTGCTATTGCTATGACAGGTAATCCAGTTCAACACTCAATGACAAGGCACATCAGCATCAGGTACCACTTCATAAGGGAACATGTGGATGAAGGTACAGTGGAATTGCACTTTGTTCCAACAGATCAACAACTAGCAGACATCTTCACCAAACCGCTGTGTGAAGCTACTTTTACAAGATTGGTAAATGAACTTGGCATGGTTTCAGGTTCTGTTTCTAAATCTGCCTAGTTTTGTTCTGATGCATCAGACTTTATGATCAGTATTTACAGAAATTACTCTCCTTGTGTATTCTGTGCTTAATTGAAAATTGCTTAAGTACTGAATGTTGTCTGATGTGACCTTCTAAACTCTGACAGTGATATGTCTGTTTGTGTAACTATTCTATCCTATGAGAATATCTGTGCTAGATGCTGACCTAGTAGTTTTCAATACACTAGAAATCCCATGTTAGAAGTAATTATTTATGTGGAAATCCTTTGACACAAGCAAATTCTGATATTGAGCTTAGTTAAGTTTACTTTGTCTATCTTATTACTAAGTCAAAAACTAGAATAATACTTCTCTTCTGTTAAGTTCTGATGCTAGTAAATCTGTTGAATGCACTAAGTGCTGATAAACCTCACTTATCAAAAGAAAAAGAAAAAGAATCAAGGATTAAAATCAGGTACTCCTTTGAGATCTAGAGTAAAAATGTGGAAGGGACGACCCAAGTGCATTGCTGGTATTAAGTACATATGCATCAGAAAAGTAAAATATTTTCTTGTTGACTTTTCACACTTTATGATTACTGGAGAAATACTCTGATAATAGCATAAATTCTGATAAGCAGTCGTGACTCACTTACACTGAGAAGCCACTATACAATTGAATTTAAAAAGATGCACACAATTAGCACAAAACAGTTGAGGTGGACTCAAGTATGAACTCATTCAATAGTAGGCTTCAAAATAATGACAGGTTTTTAGTAAAGTTTTAGTTATGCCTTATTTCTAAGATGTACTGAAGTAAATCAGACTTTACTCTTTTTATGATATTTAGCTTAATGCACACACTAAACACTCCATATAAATGATGAAAATTACTGTGGTGATCTATGTTATTTTAGATGAACAGTTTCTGTGTCATATTTCACAAATTCCGAGGACAAGTTCTGTTGAATGTTCTGATGACTAAGTTCTGAAGAATCTACATCAGAATTTGTGTGAAAAATTACAAAAATAGGCATTCATTTTTCGAGTTAAGAAATCATGTTTTGATAACTGTTAAGTTCTGATATAAGTCTAAGTTCTGATATTAAACTCTGATCCTTTACTTGACTTATTTGTGGATAAAATCTAAAAACAGTCTCATTTTAAATCAGAATATGTCTGTGTAGAATATTAACAGTCAATCTAATTAGGGTTAGTAAGAAATGTACATGCACAGTAATTTTTACTTGTTACTTGTGCGCATTAAACCCTGACTTACACTTCCAATGACTGTTTTTCGTCTTTCCAGTCTAGGGAGACGAGGTAGAATTAATTCTACCTGTCAGCATTAAATTTCCTCGAGTCTCCTGGCATTCTCTTGCCTATATAAACGAACACTTCACATCAACCTATACATCAATTCTTTCCTCAAACATTTACTCTCTTTTCCCTCATATACACAACATCATGGTTAACTACAATATGTTTTTAAACTATGAGACCTTCAACATGGAGTTAAGCTGTGCAGCATGGCAGCATGAATGGCATGTCACTACCATTCCTGATGAGATATGGGACTCAGTTCCCCAGGAGGTACTCACCCACCTCCTGTTCTTCTACATAGACTACCATCGCCATCTGGAGCGATTGGAGGAGGAAAGGCTGGAAGCTCTCCGCCAGCAAGAGCGAATCATCAGACTCGCTATTCTGTTTGTCGAGAGTAGGAAGAAGAAATAACTTATTTTTTTCTTCTGATTTTTCTTCATCATCAGCCTTGCCCTGCTTCTTGAGCTAGGACAAAGGCTGTTGATGTTAGGTTTAGAAGCTTAGGGCAATCTTGTAAACTTCTGATGTAATTTAAATTTCATGAATGTATTCTTTTAATATATTAATGGAATTTCTACTTTTTGCAAGTTTTTGTCTCTGAGATGTTTGTAATTTAAATGCACTGATAAATCCTGATATATCCATATTCTGATGACCATTTCAATTTTAATTTAAATTAAGTTCTGATCTTACAATATCAGTACTTGTTTACTTGATTTATTTTGGTCATTCTCACTCGAATTTTTTTTCAGAATATTGGTGTTGCAGTGAAAAATAATTGAATAAGTGGAAACAATTTAAATTTTGAATTAAAACTGATTTACCTCGATTAATGGAATTACTGGGTAAGTGGAACGGTTTTTCCTTGAAAAACTGCAAGTGGGTAAGACATGATTACTGTTTTCCCGTGCCCATTAACTATTCATTATTGCTGCATGTCTGACAGGTGTCCAACGGTTATTTTTTTTACCAAGTATAAGTAAGAGAGAGAGAAGATTATAGAATCTTTTATTTACTTTTACACTTTATCTCTCTTTCTTTGCTTTTACTCTCTCTCTCATCTCCTGACGTTGGTTTTTCATACAGACATTTTATCAAACACCTAACATGCACTCTTAAATCTCAATTTTTCTCATGGCACCTAAGGATTTAATCATTGATGGAGCTAAGTTCGTTCCAAATAACTATGCTTCAATTCTCGATCATGCTGAAGCTTCGTCTGAGTTGCATTTTGTGCAAGATCTTCTTGCACACAGTGAAATTGGGTATGCATTGACCCAGCCTTCAGTCTTTTCAAGCCAACAAGTTCTGACGTTTTGGCGGACTGGGCACTTTGATAATGGTGGTACAAACGGTACTCCCAGTATTGTTTTCGAAGTGGATGATTCTACACATGTGGTAACTCCTGGTACAATTCGCAAGGCCCTACATTTACCAGAAGGATGTATTTTTTCAACCCCGGAGGAATCAGCTCTTCAAGAGTTAATGGCCAGTTTGGGGTATGAGCAGAGTTTGGCTAAGCTTGGGCAGTTGAAACGGGCTCATATCAGAAAGAAATGGAGCTTCTTCTTCGACTGCATCACTAAAGCTTTTGGGAATAAGTGTTCCAACTTTGATGCCATCCCTATAATGAGTCAGCACATCGGGTATGCTATCATTAACCAAACTCATTTTGATTTTGCAAATGTTGTGATAGGTTTTATTGGGGATAGGATGACAGAGGATAGGAATGTAGTTTACTTTGCTAGATTCTGTCAGCTTATATATAGTTTCTGTTGTGCTGATGAACCCCAACCTGCCAGTACCTTAACTCCACCTTTCAAAATTGCAAAACGAGCCTTTAATGACTTGGTAAATGCTGATACTAAGAAAAAGGTGGTTAGACCTTTACAGATTCTCAGTCTATAAAACAGATCTTGGTAAATGCTGATCCTCAAACCTATAGATCTGTTTATCCTGATGTCCAACCTACCACCACATCCCAAACACCACATCAACCATCAGAACATACCACTCATCCATCTATACCTCAACCATCCCTCAGAACATATCTCAAATCATATCTCTCAACTTCACAGGCAGCTCAACCTTCATCCTCAACACCTACTGTGAAGCCTTCATCTTCCAAGCCTAAAAGGACAAAGACTGTTCCTCAAACACCTCAGAAGAGAAGGAGGATTGTTTTGCGAGATGAGTCTGATAGTGAGGAACAGGTTTCTACTTCAGAACATGTTGTCAAAGAAGCTGAGAAAGTTCCTTCTCAGAAGGATTCTGGAATTGGGGGATCTAAGCTTCTCAAAAGGCTCAGAAGAATGACTTTTGTTGAACCTCCCAAGGAATCCTCATCTTCAAAGAGATACAAGAAACAGAGAGCTAAAAGGCCAGTTTCAGATGATGAGGAAGCAGCAGCTAAGGAAGGAGATCAGGAATCTCTGATCTCACAAGAAAAGGAATCTGATCAAGCCACTGCTTCTTCATTAACTGCAACTCAGGAAGCTGCTACTGAAATGGCTCACACACCATCTGTGTCTCCTAAGACTGTATCTCCTGTTGAACCAGGCACAAATGTTGAAATTGATATCCAAAACCTGGTTGTGCCTGAAATACTTTACTTAGAAGCTCCAACAGCAACCAATCCATCAACAACACCTGTTACTGATGCTGATCAAACTCCAGAATTATCTACTACACCTTCTCTGCATCTAGATGATGATGATCAGAATATAGGTGAGCATCAGGATATGGCTGTTGATCAGAACTTGGAACCAGATCAACAATTAGAGGATGATGCTGAAGCCTCAATTGCTTCTCATACTGTTGTTTTATCGGAAGATACTGATTCTGTAAGTTCTGATGCTGCAAATGCTAGAGATACTGGTGATGCTGCTCCAAATGCAGATGCTGATAAAGCAGGTCCTTCAGGACATGTCCCTCAATAAACTGTTCTTAAATCTGAACTAGTTAAGAAGTTTGTCATCAGAGAAACACCAGTGTCTTGGAATGAAATTCCTGCAGGACATGAGTGGACTAAGGAATGGAACTCAGTTACCTGTGTTCCATCTGCAAAGAATCTTGCTGAGCACTTGACAAAAGCTGATGAGATGTTAATCACTGATGATTTCAAAACACAGCTTAGAGTCACTGCATTGAGTACTAAACATCTACAAGGTCTCTATTCAACTACTCATGTAGAGATACATAAAATTCAGGAAGAATTAATGAAGCAAGAACAAGTTCAAAAGATTGATAAGAAAAAATTCTTCCAACCTACCTTTGACAGAGTTGCTTATATTGAGAAGACTCAAGAGAAACAACAAGCTCAGATTGATGATATTCTGAAAAATCATTCTTCTCAGCAATCTCAACTTAATAAAATCCAAGCCTCAGTGGAATTGCTTGTCTCTCTTCTCTTACCTGCTGATGCCAAAAAGGGGGAGAAAGTAATTAAGTCCAAATGCAAAACTGATAAGACACTGAAGGGGAAGGATGATGAAAATGATGATCAGGGAAACCCTGGAATGGGTGGAGGTCATAGTCAAGGTAGAGGTTTCTCATCAAAAAAAGCTGAAATCACAAGTCACAGGACAAGTTCTGATGATGGAAAAAGAATTATTTCTGCTACTGATAAAAGGATAAGTTCTGATGAACTTTTAGAACTTGATGAAGAAATGTCAAGACAGTTATTTCTTCAGGAAAATCCAGGAATGGACTTGGAGAGTCTAATGGAAGAAGAAGCCAGACTTAAATCGGAAAAAGTCAAATCTAAATCTGAAGCTTCTGGTAAAAAGACACTTCCAAAACTCAAAGGCATTGTGATAAAAGAAAGGACAAATCCTGAAGCAACCATGGCTAAATCACAACTGCAGATAGATCCAAGGTCCAAGGGCAAAGAAAAAGTTGGTGAACCTATCAAGATTTATGTGCCTCCTGTGAATGAAGAAATTACTGATGAAGATGATGATCTTGCTCTGACTTCAAGAAAAGTTTTTAAGACAACCTCTGGCATGGCTCAAGTTGTTCAGAGTCAAGAGATAGTAAGTTCTAATATTTCAAAGAAGCAAGTAACCTCTGACATAGCTCAAGTTAACTTGATATCAGAAGATAAATCAAAGACACTCCTACCAGGATTCACTAAAGCAAAACAAACTCAACCTTTGAAGACTGCTGCAAGTGGTTTTGAAGCAAGAATGGTTACTGGAAAGGAAGCAAGAGATAAAACTAGATTGGGAAGTGCTGATGAAAGAAGAATACAGAACACTACCAATGATCCAACTTCCTTAAGTGAACCAGGTATTGGAGCAACTCCCGAAAGATTGAATCAACTGGAATCTGTACAAATGGTTTACCATACCTACTTGAAAGAACACATCTTGTTGTACTTTATGACAGATGGCAGGGTTTATCATATAAGGGAAAATTCCATTCCACTGAAGTATTTTGAAGAACTGGAGCATGTATTATTCTTACTTCAAGTGAATGACAAAATAACAGAAAGTGCTGCAAACTATTTGAAGAATCAGATTCAGAGACAGAAAAGGCTTTATTCTGTTAAGTCTGACAGCAAATATCTTCCAAAGTACAGAGATCACAAGGGTGATATAGTTAAAATGAAGCCCAACACTGCTAAGATTATAACTACCTTTCTGAGTTACAGGGCTGTGAAATTCAATCTTGAGTCTGACAAGGCATATTTGATCAGACTGGATCAGGATATAAGAAAAGCTAGAATTAATGATCTCAGGGCTGCAATCTTTCAAATTGGTGAAGATACTGCAGAACTTAAAGATGCTAAAAGGAGGATGATTGATGAACTCAGATATGCTGAGAGATGTTTGTTGAAGAACTATCTCAGAACAACTCCTGACATAAGAGAGATCAGAAGATGAATCCAAGTCAAGATCTACAACTGCTTAAATTCTGATATGAATACAGACTGAAGGTATTATCAGAAGTTAAAGATTGGTAAAGCTTTAAGGACTGTAAGTTGTAGTTATCTAGTCTAATTCTCATGCATTTGTACTTAATGTTTTTGACATCATCAAATATATGTTAAACTTGTATATTATGCTAATTTACAAGTTGGGGGAGATTGTTAGATATATTTGATAATGTCATGGCTAATGTGATTTATGTTTAGTTTTCAGATCTTACTTAAACAGGATAAATCAATACTTACTGGAAGTCAGGACTTAAGGATATCAGTACTTATATTATCAGGAGATAATCATCAGAAGATGGATATCAAAACTTAAGTACTGAAGGACGTTCAGATAAGGACAACGGCTGATTAAAGGAAAGAAGATCGAGACAAACATAAGAAGAGATATGCATGAAGAAGGAATTCTATGAAGAATAGAATACTTGGAAGAAAAGATATCTGATTGATATATTTTAGGAAGCAGAATTATATTCCATATTTTGTAACCCTAGCAGCTCTCGTGATATTTGTTCATCACTGAGAGGTAACAGTTCCATACTGTAACAGAGTTTATTGTTTCAATAAAGTTTGTTTTCTGTTACTTGAGTTATAAAAGTTTGATTTGATTGTATTATACACTGTATTCGCCCCCTCTACAGTGTGTGTGTGACCTAACACTGCGTACATCTTACATTCACCAGACTCCGCATTAAGCGCGGAATATACTGGTTATGTTTGGTATATTTTGGATATTTTTACTTTAAATTATTGTTAATATGGCCATTTTCAGTGCACTATGACTAATATGACTGTTAAAAGTAATAAAAGAAAAATTTAGAAAAATTTAATAATAACACAATATTATTGTTTCGAATTCCTTTTATGTACCCTGTACAATAAAGACACTTCTAAAAATCATTTAGATTGTCATGGAAATGGAAATGGAAAATGATCAATATTATAAATTTATAACTACTAGCCATCAACACAGTAATATTTACTTTACTCAGTAAATTCTGAATATTTTACTGTTTGTTAGTTCAGGATTTGTAGGTAATATGACAATCTAGTTACTATCATAACTAAAATTAGTGTAACATAAAAAAGAAGAATCGAACCTTATCCTATGAATTTCCTATACATCCATTGTAATGTCATATAACAACATTATGAATATATGATTAATAATCAATAATAATAATAAAACTAATACTTGTAAGCCTCATAAATTAAATTTCATATATATATATATATGTATTTCGTATTATTATGTTACCAAAATGTTAGTTTAACTTTGAAACCACGTGTTGAAATAAAAAAATAATGCCATTTGTTGAAAAAGTCAATAAATAGGGGGTATAAAAAAATATTTTCTACAATAATTTCTGAAGTTTTAAACATGTTTTGTTTAAAGGTTTTGATTTTGATATTTCTAAATTTAACAATCTTTTTAAGAGTGTTAATGTGAAAAAATTGAAGCTTAAATGTATAATGAAGTCATTTACATAAATTTGACGTTTGATTAATAGAATGTTAAGATACAAGTGAAACTTAAATGAAAATGGTACTACATGTAAATTAGATATAAAAATATTATTTCAAAAAGTAAAAAATAGAATAGTAACATTAAGAATATCCCTAAACTATTTGAACTTGTATAACTACGTTTGTTTATTTGTGTTCATGAATAAGAATAAATCGTAATTGTTCTGTAATTTTAAATTTTGGTGGTTTGTTATCTTAATTTTCATTAGAATTTAAATAGATGTTATGAATATCTAAAATTATATGTTATAAATTCAAATCATGATACATGATATTTATTTTTTGAGATATCAATGCAGAGATATACATAGTTTTCATATTTCGACTTATGTCTGATTTTGTATTTGATTGACATTCTTGAAACAAATCTTCTTTACAGACTAAAACTCAAAGTTTAATTTATAGCAGGTATTTAGATAGAGAGTATAAGAAAAAATGTATTCTTTGTCTAGATGAATATTTTAATTTGTTGCGGCATTGATTTGAGTATATATATATGTATGGTCCTTTTAATGGAATTGTGTTGTGGATATCAAGTTTTCCTATTTATAATTTGTTTACATATTTAAATAACAAGTTAATTTACAATAATAGTAAGTTGACATGAGGAAAAATTTAAATTATGGTCATGATTTCGATCATAATTCGGATATAAGTAGCATGCAAGACTCGACACATTTTGCTAGATTCGTGCTCAATGGCGTATCCAAAAAGTTTCATACTAGGGCACAAAAATTTTGAACATAAATATTAACACCAAGATATGAAATCAAATGTACTAGTTTAGGAAGAAAAACATGGTTCATGTCTTAAACATACAATAATCGCAACACGACTCTTCTAGTGTTCATTTCTTGAAATTATTTGATAATTTCTTCGGTCGAGACCTCTTCAAATATTTCCTTCTCTATGTAAGTAAATAAACAGTCATTCATCCAACGATCTCCCATTCAGTTTCTTAATGATTGTTTGAAAATATTCATTGTTAAAAAGGTTCCTCAACGGTAGTGGTAGCAATCGGCAAAGTTAAAGCCAACTTCATAAGATTAAACACCGATGGATATAATAAATCTTTTTTGGTTTTAACCATTTTATGAGAAAGTCCATTAATACCATTCAACTCAATAAAATCTGTATGACTTTTTACATCAAAAATATAATTAAAAAGTTGATTTTCTAGTATTATGAGATCAAGTGGACAAAAATCAGCAGGATAGAACTCGGAAAATCGATTAAGCTTGTTCTTATCAAAGGCAGAAAAATAATTTGATAGACTGAGACACATCATACACAAAAGTAACTATGTACTTACCTCGTTGAATCAAAAATTTAACTCAACAATTTGTGCATCACTCACATTGTTGAACAAACTTGTTCGATAGTGGACTTCATTTGTAACTTGCCTTGCTACACGTCGTGATCTCCCTCTAGATACAAATACTTCCTCCATTCTTGGGATAGTTATCAAGTATTCATTGAAAAATTCATATGTCTCTTTCAATAAAGACTCCTAGCCTTTTCCCTCAAATTCCGGAAATCTGATTTTTACTGCTTTGACGAGATCTATGGCATTCAAAAGGTCATGGTCTTTCCTCTGCAAAGATTGTGCTAGTTTATTAGTTATTTCTAAGATTTTTTCATCAGATGTAGTAAGAAACCAAATTCAAAAAATTGAATAACATCCAGAAGATCATTTGCATAAGACCTTTGATTCGAAAGTGTGCCATATATTTCTACATATTCAAGTAAATTAACCACAAAAAGATACATGCTAATCAGATTCACTATAACACTATAATGTGATCTCCATCCTGTATCAGCAGCTCGTTTTAATAAAATTTCTTGATTTAAACCACGCCCGGTAGGAAGTTCACCACTATTAAGTTGTTCAACTACTTTTGCTAACCGTTTCTCTCAAAGAATATCTCCGCGTTTACAAGATCCCCCAACAATATATGTCAAATTTGCAGTACAACTAAAAAAAGGTCCAAGTTTCTTGTGATTTTTTGCAACAACCACAAGTGTTAAATGGAGTTGGTGTGCGAACCAGTGAACAAAGTGGACTGATTTATTTTCTGCCAGTAATAAAATTTTAGTTCCATTGAACTCTCCCCTCATATTACTTGCCCCGTCGTAACCTTGACCCCGTATCCTTGTTATGCTTAATCCATATATTTCCAGTAATGACTCAATTGCAGCTTTAAGAGATACAACAGTTGTGTCAGTCACATGTACAATACCAACAAACCTTTCAACAACACAACCTCTTTTATCCATAAAAAATAAAACCACAACCATTTGTTCTTTATTTGATATATCACGAGCCTCGTCAACTAATATAGAAAACACTTCATCACCGAGTTCTAAAGAAATTGCATTTGCTGTTACAACTGCACAAGCATTCATTATATCTTTTTGGATTGAGGGTGCAATGAGTTTGTTATTTTTAAGAGCATTTTTAAACACATCTTTTATGTCTGGACTGTGACTTGTAAGAAACTTCCAAACTACAAGAAAGTTACCTCTATTTCTTGATGTCTCAGATTCATTATATCCTCGGAAGGCCAAGCCTTGAACTAAAAGAAGTTTGACATAATCAATGGCAGCATCTAATTGAATTCGGTAATTATTTTTCAGCTGGCCTGTTGTGCAAGACATGCCTGTACAATAACAAGACTAAGTCAAATTGACAACCCTAAGTAAGTTGTATTGTAATCTTAGTTTGCATTTTGTATTATAACACTTAAGTCTGTAAAAATGTAAATAGACTAGACTGGAGTATTTTTCTGTAAACAGTCTCAAGCCTAAGAATAAGCTCTAAAAGAAGATCATGAAGATCATGCCTCTGAGAAAGTATGAAGAAGTTTGGAGTTGAATAAATCTGTTTTGTGAAAAACATTCTAAGTCAAGAAGACTACAAGTCACATATTTTGTGTTATAGAGAAGTCATTCGAGAACTCTAGAATGACTTATCGAGAAGTCAAGAAATGCTACTAGAGAACTCAGAGATATCGACAAGCAAAATTGAAGACATGAAGAATGGAGATATCGACAAGTCACTTCTTCACTTGAGAACTCTGAGATATCGATAAGTCAATCTATCATTAGAAAACTCAGAGATATCGATAAGCCAAAGTGAAGATACGAAGATACGAGATCTCGACAAGCCAAATTCTCTTATAGAGAACTCATAGACTTCGATAAGTCAAAATATCTATATAGTGATGAGAGATCTCAATAAGCCAATATACTTATCGAGATGCCAAGTTCTCTATATACCAAACAGGAGATCTCGAGGTAAAACTCAAAGTACAAAGTGCAGATCAGTTAAATATCCAAGATTATCAATCAACAAAAAATCCAATCAGTTGGATTGACCAGTTTACAAAAGCAGCTTGAAGAGTACAAGATTAAAGGCCAAGATTAACTGGAAAAGTAAAGTCACAGGCGTGCAAGATTAACAGAGATACACTAAGCCTGAAATAGAAAGATTTGGTTAACCAAAAATAGGATTTAGTACATGCTATTGCATATTGTGTAATAACCAGTGTTTATTGTTCTATAAAGTAAACACCAGATGCTTTATTTTAAAAGTAACAATTTAGATAAAAAAATCTTGTATTCTCTCAAGAAAGAAGCTAAACTCTTTATCAACAAAGAGCCTAGAAATTTTATAGCAAGACATTCTTAATATTAATATAAAATTAAGTGAGTTTTGAAAGATCTGTGTTCACTACTTTTATCTTTTTAAATTCAGTACTAACAGATTTCACTACAAGGTTTTTATTTACTTTGTTCATCACCCTAAACACTTCAAGAAAAGCAGAAAAACACATTTACCCCCTGTATGTGCTTCATTATCTAACAAGTGGTATCAGAGCAAAATCTGAAAGCAAACAAATTCAAGATCTTGGAAGAATGAATACACAGAAAATCAGTAGCATTAAAATGCCTACTTTTGATAAGACTAACTACACTATATGAAAGAAGAAAATGCTGTTATTTATCAGGATGGCCAATCCGCTATACATTAAGATTCTCAATGTAACACCCCCAGATCCGGGGTCGGGGATCCGGGTCGTCACGGTCTTTCTTTCCACAATATCACTTAACTTAATTAATAATAAATAACCTCATGCTGTGACCCCACACTAACACACACCACAACACGTTATAGTCTCAGAGATGAAATTGAAATAAGTACAAGTCCTTGAATCCACAATTTAAAAGTTATTACAACCCAAAATAATTACTTGATAAGTTTATAGTTAATTGCCATTATCTGCCACAAGTTATAATTATACATAATTGATTCCCAAAAGTAGAATGCCTGATCTACAAATAGATCTACCTCTGCAGCTATAACAGCTACGATATCAACGGGAAGACGCGGGATGCTTCCCACGCGCTTGCGCCGGGTCTCTTGAGTCTGGCCATCTTTCCTAACTGTTGTTGTGTGATGAAGAAATGAAGCAAGAGTGAGCATTACAGCCCGCAAGATAATATATAGTGTAAACAATAATGCAAGTATCTAAATGGATAACTGACTAGAATCCTTTATCAAGTGTAAGGTAATTACTTACTGAATATAAGCTTAAAGGAAGATGAAGTTACCAATTACTTCACTATACTTATACCATTTTTATAAAACTACTTGAATTACCACTGTTCAAAGTATAATAAGTTTCAAAAGTTCATCCCATTGATGAGACCACAAGTTAAGACTTGAATATATTAAATTTTTGAAATATTATTGAATGAAATGAAGTTACGAGGTACTTCATTAAGTCCCGATATATATATATCCACATATATATCTCTTATACATTTCCTGGAAACCTCTCTCATGTAAAATATGAACAGAGTTTGTAATATCCAATGAATTTTGGAAAGAAAAGAATTTTAACATAAACCCGATATCTTGCTGATCAGGCAAAGATACCAATAAGTAACCTTTTCTACTAGTAGATGGACGAATTTCCCTCTGGTCATCACCCTGGCCGTAATAGGACCTTATGCTGGACTGCCACTCAGCCACTTACGCATTTGATGGACTCCCACTGAGCCACTTACACTTTTATGGACGCCCACTGAGCCTATGTTGCTTATGCCGACTCAATAGATGGACTTACTTCCCGAATGTTGGGTAAGTAATCAATTCATTTATCAAAACATCAACCTTGTTGCGAATATAAATACACCACAGAGCCGGATCCCTCAGGTTTTGAGCGAGTATTTAAATCCCCTTTGAAAGGAAGATCTTAAATACAAAAATGAGTTTTGGGATCCGCTCTAACTTTTAAAATCATTTTGAAGACTCGAAAACGCTTTTAAGAATGTTTGGAGTAATGCTGATTTAATGACATAAATCAGTCCCGATATATTAGAAAATATCTGAATATTATTATTTAAATAATATTCCCATATGGATAATCTCTATATAAATAATTTGAAGTAGAAGTTTTAAAACTCATACTTGAAATGAATATTAAATAACCAAAGATATACTTATACGAAAGTACTATCTTTATTTGAATAATCAAAAATAAGTTTGATTATCGAAACATTATTATTTAATAAGATAAAGAATATTATTTAGTAAATAATCGGAGTCATAAGTCCTCAAATGAATATTCAAAATAATATTCATTAAATAAAATAAACCGAGTCATAAGTCCTCGAATGAATATTCAAAGTATTATTCATTAAATAAAATAAACCGAGTCATAAGTCCTCGAATGAATATTCAAAGTATTATTCATTAATAAAAATAAAGTTATTGAATAAACCTTATTCGATTAATAGTTTTGAAAACTATATCTATATTTATATATAAATATATATAATATACTCGGGAACATCGACTCCCGGTTTTAGAAAATGTTCACCTTTGGGTCCCCTATACTAAGGGTATACGCAACTACTGCTTATCTCTAGCATATGTATTATGCAACTATAAGCATTGGAATCAACAGATAGATATCAAGATTACGAAACAGACATGTATATATCCCATATCAGCATGCTCCAATATATCACAAGATTTGCTAATTAACCATCATGCATCTATCAAAAGATAATGCATATACATATATACATCACAACAACAGTATAACGGGTAGAAAACTTGCCTGAGCGACTGGGGGTGATAAATGGCTTGGGATGAGTCTGGTAACCTATAAACAACATATAATTTGGAATTAAACCAAAGTCGCTTATGAATCTATACTTTAACCAATTACACCCTAACGTTCGCTTTTGCGCTTAACGATTCACTTAAGTTGCTCGAGTACCCTCGGCTCCACCATTTTTAATAAATTAACCATTAAGAGTTTTAAGGCGATTCTTTCGCGAGTACCCTACCAACTGTCTAAACCACTTTACATAATTGTTTCATAATCCAATTAGTCATTTAAGGGCCTTAACCAATGTTTCAAAGTAAGGCGAGGGGTAATGGTTCGTTCGCGAAACGCCATTACTTAAAACGGTCGTTTCTCCTAAACCGTACATCGGATTCAAGCGAACAACATATCAAAACGAAGCTCGTAACATGAAATATCTAATCATGGCAATGGTCAAAAGCTAACAGTGAGTTCTCGGGTCCTAATGTTAAGAACAAAAACAGTCTAAAGTAAATCGGGCATTACGACGGCTATGTTTACGCGATTACCAAATTTTATCCTACTCCAAATCAATCCACAATCAATCCACAATCATTACTACAACCAAACTCCATCCATACAATACTACAACAGCCCCAACACCTCAAGTTCTACAATTTATACTACTTCTCAATCATGAACTAAAAGCTTACTTAAGTTCATTAATTAATAATCAAGATTTACAACTCCAAAAACATCACAAAACCAACTAATCTCTAAATGTTCAATAACCATGCTTCTCATGAACCATACCAAACATAAAAACCCTAAATATACAAAAGTAGGGCTAGGGTATGAGATTATACCTTCCTTGGTGAGTAAGAGTAACTAAGGAGCTTGGAACAACCTTGGAAAATCCTTACTAAAGCTTTATCTAAACAAAAACACAAGATCAAAATTTCAAGTTCTTGAAAAACACTATTCACTCTCTTCTTCCATGAATTATAGGAAGAGATTGTGAAGGAATTCGAAGTTTAAACTTATAGGATATCTATATCTTTGTACAAGGAACCTTAGATAATTACCTCACAATTTAACAATGCGTGGATCTTGGATTTTGAATTTTCTTCTTTGAAAAAATTGAAGAAGCTGAGAGATCTTCTTGAAAATGGAAGTGTTTTGTGTTTTTTTTTGTTATGATTTGTTTTTGGCTTGGTTGATCCACTTTGTTTGTTAATTAGATTGTTACCATGGTAAATTTTGTGTGGTTCACAATCAACCAACAATACACTTCTTTTTGTCATGCTTAGGTCATCATTTTTATGTCATCTTCCCATACTTGTCCTCTTCTTGTTGGTTTGATGACATCATCATCACTAACCTCTTTGATTAACTCCTAATTACTTGCCTAATGACCGCTGAACTGTTATACGGTTCGCTTAATTTTCGTTCTCGTTTATCGTTTGAGGGATCATACCCGGGATCTTATTACTTAGGTTCCCTTAACCTTTCTCAATACATTATATTCCTTTTATGATCCTCTCTTATAATCCTTGAATTAAAATCCTTTTAATCATGTTACCTTATACTCAATTCTTTCTGTATTTGGTGGATTTTCGGGAAAAATCAAAGTGTTCGAATTTGGATTATGACGATCTTTACATACACTTATATACCATATAGAGTGCTAATAAGATCTCAGAATATCAATAAAAGAACCCCTACATAGTGTGGCATGAAAAGTTTTCTCATTCAGCATAATCAGCAAAAACACTATTCATAAGGGTTACAAAAAGTTCAATTTTTTTTTGGGTTATTACAGTCTCCCCTCCTTAAAAGGATGCCGTCCCGGAATCAAATAGAAAACAAATGGGGGTACTTTTCTAGCATTGCGCTCTCTAGTTCCCAAGTTGATTCTTCCATATTATGATTCTGCCATAGCACTCTGACTAGCTTGATCACTTTGTTCCGAAGCACCCGCTCCTTCTTATCCATAATCTTTACTGGTTTCTGCACGTAAGTCACATCTGGTTGCATATCCACATGCTCGTACTCCACTATGTGTCTGGCATCCCGATGATACTTCCTTAGCATTGACACACGGAACACATTATGAACTTGTTGTAGGTTCGGGGGTAAGGCTAGCTCATAAGCCAACTTCCCAATCCGTCTTATTATCTCAAAAGGTCCAATGTATCTTGGGCTTAGTTTCCCTTTCTTTCCAAACCTCATTAATCCCTTCCAATGGGATACTTTTAGCAGTACTAAGTCCCCTACTTCATACTCCTTGTCCTTTCGGGCTAGATCTGCATATTTCTTCTGTTTGTCTTGGGCTGCTACCAGCCGTCCTCTGATGAGATACACTATGTCTTTGGTCCTTTGGACCACTTCTGGTCCGAGCATCTTCGACTCTCCTACTTCATCCCAGTATAAGGGAGATCGACACCTTCTTCCGTACAGGGCCTCATAAGGCGGCATTCCGATGCTGGCATGAAAGCTATTGTTATAAGAAAACTCGATCAACGGCAAGTGATCATCCCAACTTCCTTTAAAGTCTATTGCACAAACTCTCAACATATCCTCTAGTGTTTGGATGGTCCTTTCACTCTGCCCATCCGTTTGGGGATGGTAAGCGGCACTCATATTTAACTTGGTCCCCGCACATTCTTAAAAGCTCCTCCAAAATCTGGAATTGAACCTGGGGTCTCGGTCTGAGACAATGGACGCTGGGACTCCATGTCGCGTCAATATTTCCTTAAGGTATATGTCCACCAGTCTATCGACCGTATATCTCTCATTGATAGGAATGAAATGAGCTGACTTTGTCAGTCGGTCTATAATTATAACGACTCGCGTATTTTTGAATTATTTAAATATGTAATTATGGAATTATTAGATAAATAAAATATGTGTATTGGTTTTGACCACCATGTGTTGTCTGATTATTATCTATGTGTGATTTATAGTGTACCGGGTTGTTTGCGTAATTAATTAAGGAATGGTATTGAATTGTTGCACTTTTAAAAGTGAATTTAATGCAAATTTATTTGTGTAAATATTTGAAGTGTCTCTAAAATTGTTTTTATGGTTTTATAATTATAATAATTATTTTTAGGATTTTATAAAATTGAGAATTCAATATTTTATTAATTATTTATTCTTAAATGATTTTCTAATTGCTTTTATTTCTAAAATCCATATTTAATTCTAGAATTCTTCAAAAATTATGAAACTCATATTTATTGAAGTTTGGAATATTCTGAGAATTTTAAAATTATTTTGGGAATTTTTGGGATTAATTTCACCCACGCGTCGATTCGTTTAATTGTTAAAAGTGGGTATAAGTTGTATTTCAGAAATTATTTTAAAATTACGAAATTTATGTTTCTATGAACTTCGGGATATTTGTAACATTTTAAGACTATTTTCGTAATTTAATAAATTTGTTTTATGTGCACCATAGTTCGATAAAATATAAAATGCGGGATAAAACGATTACGTCTGGAAGTACTATGACACGTGTCAGAATTGCAGAAGGTGTTTAGGTTGCTGTCAATTGATTATTGGGGGAAGACATTAATATATATATATAAAAAAAAAACAAAAGAAAACCCATTACCCCATCCCCTGTTTCCCCATCGCAACAGCTTCATTTTTTTCGGTTTCTTTCCATCTCTTCTCGATTTCTCTGTTTTCTTCTCCGGTGAATCTTTCCGGCTATGTTGTGTTTCTGGTAAGCCTGTGACGCCTGTTCTCTTGCGTTTCCGGTCTCCGCCATCCCTGGCTTTCCGGCGAGGGGTTGTTGTGGCGCGTGTATTGCCGTCCCTGTGCGTGTATACTCGTGTCTGTGGGTAATTTAGTATTATAATTGTTGTTGGTGCTGCTGTTGCCGGCGGTCGTTTTTTTTTTCCCGGCCAGCCGCGCGTGCGTGCGAGTATTATCAGCTTCGAATCTTCTGAATTACGGTGATATTGATTCTATGATTATATTTTAATGTAATGAATTGCTGAAATTCGAGTAATTATTTTGCTGGTTATTCGATTATCTTCTGAAAATTCGAAGTAATATTTACTCGAATTATTTGGTTAATTATTTGAATAAACCCTCAGTATTACTTGAATTATATTTTATTGAAGGTTGCGAATTAATCAGTGTAGTTTATTTGGAAACCCGTATTAATTCGGGTACCAATAAATTGTATCACCGACGACAATGAGCCATGGCGAGTCGTCGGTGGACCATGATGAATTATTCTGAGTCCTAATATTTTAAAATAAATAAATTAGTTCGTGAGATTATCGTTGAAACGAGAGTATGATTTTTTTTTTACATTAAAGTCGAGTACGTAAATTAGTTGACGAATTGTGATTGGATTGATTGTTGAATTGAACTGGTGGTTGGAATTGTAGTTGTGAAGTTGATTATTGTTGGTTTGACGTCGATTAATGTTTCAACGGGTAGTCCGATAAACAAAGGGGACGCTGCCCGATTTCTGAGAAAAACAAACTACGGAAATACGGGAGCGTATTCGAGGATTATCGGGACGTCGAGCAAGTATAAGTATATACATAAACGTAAGTTTTATACAAAACCTGAATTGTACATCATAGTGGAACGTTTTGCCAAATCCCAATAACCCTAATTTCATACGATAACAAGTATACGTACTTTCTGAAAACAAACACCGAATCGATTTTCAAAAACGTGAACCCTAACTGTTGCCTGTATTGCAATACTGTATGTGTTACGAGTCGGATTTAAATATCGTTGGGTAAGAATTAGTATCGAAGATATGTCAAGCATACTTAGACGTCTAACGTAGGGAATTTCGACCCTGTAGGTTATGATCGAGAACCTGAAAGTGGACGATGGACTAAAGATAACCTAGTGGTCAATTGACGAGTTCATTAGAGTTTCTACAGAAAGACCTAAGTGTCGAAGTTGAATACAATGGGATCTAGTGGTTGGACGTTAGAGCCTGAGCAGCAGAGTCGGCTCAGAGTTGATCAGTAATAGTTGTAAAGCCTTATAAGGCAAGTACTTCCGAACTTTTCTTCAAGATTTATCGCGGTTATTTTTGAACTGTTTCATAATATGTCGCTCTTATTCAAAATAACTCTTGTTTATATTGCAAGTGCTTTAAACTATTTACCCTTGAACCCTGATTTTTCTTGATCATGAGCCGTGAGCCTTATTCTTTGCAAACCGTCCTTTGTTGATCCTTAGACACCAAACCATACAAATATAATACTATTCTTCAAAGATATAATTACCAAACACCAAACACTGGAAGAAAATTGTTTGAAAATACAGAAACTTTTATACTCCAGCCATTCTTTATAACATCAAAGAACTATACCTCGAAAAATCATTATTTGTCCAATACCTGATTCTTTTACAGATTGAAAGTCGTTTCTTTTACATACCCTGAAATACCCTTGTAATATCCATGAGTTTCCTTACATTTTATTTAAAATGTTTAATCGTCATTGATTATGATCCGGTGTTATCGAATTATATTGTTTATCATATTGAACTGCTTTAGGATTGGATAGTTTTTATATATGTGGACCAGATTCGTGGTCAGACCATACCAATGGTCAAGTTAGGCCAATGTGTGCCTTGGATCCAGTAATTAGAGCAGTGCTGTGTGCTTTGCTCGGGGTTAGTGCGTGACTGATCAGCAGCCTAACCTTGGTTTTAAAACTTCAAATGAATATCCAATTCTAAGGATTAGTTAAATAGAAACTTGATTCCTTTGAATCATCTCATTTGATAATTGTTTAACCTCAATTATCGTTATCATGACTTGCTGAGCTAGTTAGCTCACTCTTGCGAATCTTTTTATTTATTTTATAGTTGAAAAGAATATGGATGATAGTGAAGTTTGTTAGGAATATATGTGCATTAGTTTGATGATATGTTTAACAAAACACTTAAGTAGAAATTTAGTGTCTGTAGCCTCAACGGATAAGACCACTTTGGCTATCCGTTGATGGTGTAGCTTTACTTAGAAATAAGTCTAGTATTGTAGCATATTTCAGTCTCTGTATTTAAAATGTAATTCTTAGAAGTTGAGAGAAACTATGAGTCATGTTGACTACTAGATGATATGCAGATAGGAAGGCCAATTGTAAATATTTCATGCCTTGTAATTTTGTATAAATGAAGTGGTATCAACGGATGACTTAAAGACCTTCAATGGATGAGAAGCTAAGCTTCAACGGATGTCTCTAAAAGCTTCAACGGATAACATCCTTCAACGGATGAGAGCATCAACGGATGAAAGCTTCAACGGATAACATCCTTCAACGGATGAAGTCATCAACGGATGAAAGCTTCAACGGATGTTCTGCTAATTAGCCGTTGATAAGTGGTAGTTGTACCTACAAACAGAGGCACATGGGTTGTCAGAGAAAACTGAGATGTGGTAGCCGAATTTCAGGATCAACAGAAAAAGCAGCCGTTCTTCTTTAGTACAAAGATGCAATAGTCAACAAAGTACTTGATTGAACAGGAAAAGAAGCAAGTGAAGAACTTATTTTACTATTGTAATTTTATATTGTTTTTCACTTGTACACTTGGTAATATATAAACCAAGAAGAAGCTAGTAATTAGAGAGAGATTTTCCAGAGCTGTTAAGAAATATCTTGAGAGAAAATTCATCTAGTTTGTACTAGGATGCAGCTGTGATCAACATTGTTGAACACAGATTTTCTAATATACCATCTCTGGTGGAACAACAAATCCACCAGAAAAGTTTTTAAAGTTTGTTGTGTTCTTTACATTTTGTGTTTGAATATATATCTGTCTGCATTAGCTCAAAGCAATTCATACACTTGTTCATCTAGAACACACTGCTTTAATAAACTTCTCAAAACCTGAAAAAGTTTTGAGATTTACATTCAACCCCCCTTCTGTAAATCTCATTGTTAGTCCTCTAGGAATAACAATTGGTATCAGAGCAAGCTCTTGACACACAAAGAGTTTAAAGATCTTGGAATCTAACAAAGATGAGTAAGAAGGATATTGGAGTAAAGATCCCAGTTCTTGACAAAGACAGTTATCACCACTGGAAGGTGAAAATGCACCTTCATCTACTCTCCCAAGATGAAGGTTATGTAAACTGCATTGAGAATGGTCCTCACATTCCCCACAAAGTAGCCACAGTTGCTACGGCCACAATTGCTGTTGGTCAATCCATTCCAAAACCTAGAGCAGAATGGACAATGGAAGACACAGAAGAAGTCCACAAGGATAAGAAGGCTATGAACATTTTGTTTAATGGTCTTGACAAGGATATGTTTGATAATGTGATAAATTGTTCAACTGCCAAAGAGGTTTGGGACACAGTTCAGCTGCTGTGTGAAGGTACAGAACAAGTAAAAGAGAACAAAATGCAGCTTCTCATTCAACAGTATGAGTACTTTCATTTTGAAGAGAATGAATCTTTAAATGACACATTCAATAGATTCCAAAAGTTGTTGAATGGACTGAAGCTGTATGGTAGAGTGTACCAGGTGAAGGATTCAAATCTTAAATTTTTGAGATCCTTACCAAAGGAATGGAAACCCATGACTGTTTCCTTAAGAAACTCTCAGGATTATAAGGACTTTACTCTTGAAAGATTATATGGAATCTTGAAGACTTATGAACTAGAGTTGGAACAGGATGAGGTATTGGAGAGGGGGAGAAAGAAAGGAGGTTCAGTTGCATTGGTAGCTGAAAATGAGAAAGAATGCAGAAAAGAAACTGTGAGATCTACATCAAGCTCCAAAGATGGTGTAAGAAATCCAGAATCAGACAAGGGTAAAGGGCAAGTTGCTGAAAATGAAGACAACTCCAGTCAAGATGACTCTGATGGTATTGATGAGCATCTTGCATTTCTGTCCAGGAGATTTGCAAAGATGAAGTTCAGGAAAAACACTAGAGCCACTAAACCCTATAAGAACATGGTGGACAAATCCAAGTTCAAGTGTTTTAATTGTGGTATAAGTGGACACTTTGCAAGTGAGTGCAGAAAGCCAACCTCTGAAAAGAAGAAATTTGAACAAGTAGATTACAAAAAGAAATATTTTGATCTGCTCAAACAGAAGGAAAGGGCTTTCATTACTCAAGAAAAGGACTGGGCAGCTGATGGAGATGAAGAGGATGAAGATGTGGATTATGTCAACCTTGCTCTCATGGCTGATTCTGAAGAAAACGAAGTTAGTTCATCAAGCAATCAGGTAATCACTACTGATTTAACACAGCTTACTAAAGAAGAGTGCAATGATGCTTTCAATGACATGTCTACTGAATTGTATCATTTGCGTGTGTCTCTTAAATCTCTTGCTAAAGAAAATAGTAGGATCAAAGAGAACAATCTGTTTTTAAGCAATAGAAATACTGTGTTAGAAAATAAGTTGATTGACCTAGAGAAAACCAAATTGCATTGTATATCTGTTGAGAATGAACTAGCTGAATCTGTTAAGAAAGTAGAAATACTTTCCAATCAATTAGAGAAAGAGCAAGAGGTGATTAAAGCCTGGAAAACATCTAGGGATGTAAGTGCTCAAATTGCCAAAGTCCAAGGAATTGAATCATTCTGTGAAACTGCCTGGGATAAAAATAAAAAGAAACTGGAATTAATTGATGGACTGTCAACGGATGTGGAATCAACGGATGATGAAAGTTATCCGTTGAAGGAAGAAAAGGAACATCCGTTGAAGGTTCCTCAATTAAAACAGGCAGATGTTTCTAAAAGAGAAAATCTAAAGAAACTCAACAAAAAGTTTGGTTCAACTTCAAAGAACTTTGTCAAAGAAGAAGCAAGCACATCCAAAGATGTCAGAAAGGTGAATGTAGGGCACATGACCTTAGAACAGTTAAACAATAGGCTCAAGATGGTTGAGGATAAAAAGGAATCCAAAAGGAAATCCAACAGAAATGGGAAGGTAGGAGTTAACAAACATAACAATTACACACCTGATAAGTATGCTCCTAGAAAAAGCTGTGTGCATTGTAGTAGTGTTAATCATCTATCTGCTAATTGTAAATCTATTAAGAAATCTCCCATAACTGTACCCTCTTCCATGCCTAACATGTCTGTATCACCTCTACATGCTATGCCTGTTATGTCTCAACAAAATCCTTATGCACATTTTGCAAACATGCCATATTTTAACAATCCTTATCTTGCTGCATTCAGTATGCCTCAATTGCCATACAATATGCCAATGTGGAATAACATGTATGCACAATCCATGCCTAATAATTCTATAAATGTGCTGGATAATGTTGTGACTAACCCTACACCTCAACCAACCACATCTAAGACCAAGGTTGACTCAAACTCACCTAAGTCTAAAGATGCAGGAGGAATGAAGTCTAGGAGAAAGGCTAACAAGAATGGACCCAAGGAAACTTGGGTACCAAAATCAAATTGATTGATTTTGTGGTGTGCAGGAAAATAGAAGAAATCTATGGTACTTGGACAGTGGCTGTTCAAGACACATGACTGGAGATTTCTCCCTGCTCACAGAGTTTAAAGAGAGAGCTGGCCCCAGCATAACCTTTGGAGATGACAGCAAAGGGTTTACTATGGGATATGGCTTGATTTCAACAAGGAATGTCATCATTGAAGAAGTTGCATTAGTTGATGGTCTCAAGCACAACTTACTGAGTATCAGTCAACTATGTGATAGAGGGAATACAGTTTCCTTCAATTCTGAAGCCTGTGTTGTCACTAGTAAGAAAGACAACAAAGTGGTTCTAACTGGAGTTAGAAAAGGAAATGTGTACTTAGCTGACTTCAACTCTACAGATGCAGAATCTATTACTTGTCTCTTCAGCAAAGCAAGTTCAGTTGAGAGTTGGCTATGGCACAAGAAGCTATCCCATTTGAATTTCAAGACAATGAATGATCTAGTCAAAAAGGACTTAGTAAGAGGAATTCCTCTTGTTGAATTCTCAAGGGATGGTCTGTGTGATGCTTGTCAGAAAGGCAAACAAAGGAAAGCATCATTTCAGAAGAAGCTTGAAACAACAATTGATGAACCATTACAGCTGCTACATATGGATTTGTTTGGACCAGTCAATGTATTGTCAATAGCAAGAAAAAGATATTGCTTAGTGATTGTAGATGATTTCTCAAAGTTCTCATGGGTCTGTTTTCTTGGATCAAAGGATGAAGCAAGTGAAATCATTATCAATCACATCAGGCAAGTCAATAATCATCCTAACTTGAAGGTAAGAAACATCAGGAGTGACAATGGAACTGAGTTCAAGAATTTGACATTAAGGCTGTTCTGTGAAGAAAATGGAATCATGCATGAGTTCTCAGCTCCAAGAACACCTCAGCAAAATGGGGTAGTTGAAAGAAAGAACAGATCTTTAATTGAGGCTGCCAGAACAATGCTTGAAGAATCAAAGTTACTAACATATTTTTGGGCTGAAGCTGTTAATTGTGCCTGTTTCACTCAAAATATTTCTTTGATCAATCAAGCTAAAGGCATGACTCCTTATCAGTTGTTCAAGAAAAGAAAACCAACTCTAAACTTTCTTCATGTCTTTGGATGTAAATGTTTTATACTGAGGAATCAATCTGACCATAAAGGGAAGTTTGATGCAAAGGCTGATGAAGGAATATTTGTTGGTTATTCAGCTGGAAAATCTTATAGGGTCTACAATCTAAGAACCAACATTGTTATGGAATCTGTGCATGTTGTGTTTGATGATAAAAAGATTGATGGACTAACAGATGAGGAACATTATGAGAGACTCAAATTTGACAATATTGAAATATATTGTGATGATAGTGAAGAAGAGATTGATGGAGACGACACTTCAAAAGGAATACAAAATTTGCTCCTGGATAATGCACAAAATTCAGCATCCGTTGAAAGACATTGTGCATCATCCGTTGAAGTACTTAATGAAGCATCCGTTGATCATAGCTCATCAACTGATAATCAATTTACATCATTAATTGATGGAACTCCAAGTTCCCTGCAAAGGACCAACAACTCAGGGGGAGTTTCAACTAATCAAAACTCTATCTCACATCATGACAATACTGAGATCACCTCATCTAGAGCTCATCTTCCACCTCAAAGGAAATGGACCAAGAATCATCCCTTTGAACTGATCATTGGTGATGCATCATCTAAAGTGCAAACAAGAAGAGCTACTCAAGATGAATGTCTGTATAGTAGTTTTCTATCTCAGGAGGAACCTAAGAAAGTGGAAGAAGCCTTATTGGATCCAGATTGGATATTAGCTATGCAGGAAGAGCTAAACCAATTTGAGAGAAACCAAGTTTGGAAGCTGGTACCCAAACCAAAGAACAAGAGTCCTATTGATACAAAATGGGTATTCAGAAATAAGATGGATGAAAATGGCATTATCATAAGGAATAAAGCCAGATTGGTTGCTAAAGGCTATTCTCAGCAAGAGGGAATAGATTTTGATGAGACATATGCTCCTGTTGCAAGACTTGAAGCTATCAGAATCTTTCTAGCCTATGCAGCCCATGCCAATTTCAAAGTCTATCAAATGGATGTCAAGAGTGCATTTCTAAATGGGAAATTAGAGGAAGAAGTCTATGTAAGTCAACCTCCAGGATTTGAAGATCCAAATTTTCCAGACTATGTGTATTATCTGTTGAAAGCACTCTATGGACTGAAGCAAGCACCTAGAGCCTGGTATGAAACATTATCAAAATTTCTTTTGGAGAATCACTTCACTAAAGGTACTGTTGATAAAACTCTCTTCTTTAGAAATGTTAATGGCTCTAGTATACTTGTTCAAATTTATGTAGATGACATAATATTTGGTTCTAAAGATAATAAACTTTGTAAAAAAGTTTGCTAAGCTAATGCAAAGTAATTATGAAATGAGCCTAATGGGAGAACTAACCTATTTTCTTGGTTTACAAATTAAACAAGTTAGTAATGGAATTTTCATTAGTCAAACTAAATATATTCATGATCTTTTAAAGAAGTTTGACTTAATGGAATGTTCATCTGCAAAAACTCCCATGGCCACTGCCACCAAACTTGAATTAAATAAGACTGAAAGGTCTGTGGACATTACAAGTTATAGAGGCATGGTTGGTTCACTTTTATATTTAACTGCTAGCAGACCAGATATAATGTTTGCTACATGTCTGTGTGCTAGATTTCAAGCTGATCCTAGGGAGTCTCACTTAATTGCTATCAAGAGAATTTTCAGATATCTCAAGGGTACACCAAATTTAGGAATTTGGTATCCTAGAGAATCTGGCTTTGATCTAATTGGTTATTCAGATGCAGACTATGCAGGTTGCAAAATAGACAGGAAAAGTACAACAGGCTCCTGCCAATTCCTGGGAAACAAGCTTGTATCATGGTTTAGCAAAAAGCAAAATTCAGTCTCTACTTCTACAGCTGAGGCTGAATACATTGCTGCTGGAAGTTGCTGTTCTCAAATGTTATGGATGAGGAATCAACTCCTTGATTATGGACTTCATGTTGATAGAATACCTATCTTTTGTGACAACACAAGTGCCATAGCCATAACAGAGAATCCTGTGCAGCACTCAAGGACCAAGCACATTGATATTAAGTACCACTTCATCAGGGAGCATGTCATGAATGGTACAGTGGAACTACATTTTGTTCCAAGTGAACAACAAATTGCTGACATATTTACCAAGCCACTTGATGAATCAACATTCACAAGATTGGTAAGTGAGCTAGGTATGCTTAATTACTCTTAAAATTCATGTCTTCTTTGCAATTTGATGTGAAGCCTGAAATATATTAGTTGCTAGAACAAATTTGACTTTTAACAAAGTTTATTCCATCAACGGATGTTCCCTATCTGTTGAAAGTCAAAATTGCTCTATCAACGGATATTCATTATCCGTTGAAAGACAAGTATATCTCTGGAACTTTTATCCGTCAACGGATAAAGCTGAAGTACCTTTCAACGGATGACAATTTACATTATCCGTTGAAATGTCACATCAGACGTTTGAGGTGTTTCACAGCCGTTGATTCTATTTTCTTAACCGTTGATACCATACATACATCTGTATGTATTGGTTTTAAAGGTAGTTATTAGAATACTTACAGTTTATTCTTAAACGGCTGAAATTCACTAACACCTATTTATTGATTAATCCTTTATTTATTTCTTTTTCTTTGAAAGCATATAAGCCCTTCTGATTGTTCATTATTACTTTACGCTTTCTTAGAATTTCAAGCATTTACCATTTTCTCTCTGTAAAACCTTCAAGTTATTCTCTGCAATTTCTACTCACAACAATGGCACCAGTCGTGAAGATTATGTCTCAATCTGGGTTCATCTACGAGAAGAACAATTTCATAGCTCTGGTAGAAAAGAATGAAGCCCACTCAGATTATCACAAAATGATGGACTTCATCAAAAACTGTAAACTTAGCTATGCAATGCTGGAAGCCCCAACGATTTTCTGTGAAGTAGTTGAGGAGATTTGGACAACTGCTGAGTTCAACTCCATGGATATGACTATCTCCTTCACTCTCAAAGGTAAAAATCACTGTATTAACTGTGATGACTTACAAGCATGTTTTAAATTACCTGAGAACAATGCCATGACACCACACACTGATAGTGATGTATCCAGCATGTTAGATTCCATAGGTTACTCTCTTAACTCTGCTAATTTAGGGGGTATTAGACGAAAAGGCCTTAGGAAAGAATGGAGTTTTCTTGGGGATGCCTTCATAAAGGTTTTCTCTGGGAAAATTAGTAATTTTGATGCCATAACTTCATCTCTTGTTAATATGTTCTATATGCTTGTTTCTGATAGGTACTTTAACTTTAGCAACTATGTGATGCTAGAATTAGGTACTAGATTAGGTAACAAAGCTAATAGACCTAATAACATCTATTATGCTAGATTCTTTATGTTATTGGCTAACCATGTTGCTGAAGGTTTAGTCATTATCAATGAGAATAATAAACTCAAGTGCTGGGCACAAGAGAAAAGAGTTCTTGCAGACTTATTGAGAATGGATCTCAACAGCAGTGTGTAATTGGTATATTTACCAATCATGAATGCACCCCAGGTAGGTGAGGTAATTGCTTCTACAACTCCTACTTCTTCCAACCCCTCTATTTCTTTATCTTCTAGTGTGGCCATGAAATCTGTGTCAATGCCCCAACAGATTTCTACCAAGGTCACCAAATCTAAACTTTCAAAATCCAAGACAAAGAAAACCACCTCTGTTGTTTCTCAAAAGACAACAGTTGTAACAACAACCATTAACCCTGAGGGAAGTGATCAGGGTGTGAGTGGTGAGGGGAGGGGTGAACATCAAAGAAACCCCCAGGATAAGGAAGGAGAGTTGAGTGCTTCCCAAGCTAGCCAAGCCCCAGTTTCTCAAAAAGCTGTGGTGGTTGAAAAGGTTTCTAGCACATCCCTAGTAGCATCCTCCCAAAAGGATGTTACTATTGAAAAGAGTTCCCAACCAGGAACACAGAACAAAAGAGGGAGGGACACTAAAGCCAAACACTCACCTACAAAAGCTTTTATTAGAAGAAAGAAGGCTAGAACCCAATCTTCTACACAGGGTGCACACACTGCACAGATACATCCATCTGTCTCTGTGCCTTCTCAAACTCAGTTTGATGTGACTCCAATAAATGTGGAGTCACAGCCCCATTCTCTCACAATAACTACACATCAATCACCAAATACTTCTTCACCATCTCTGGATGTGGATATGTTATTCCCATCAATTCCTGATTCTCCCTCTTTACAACTCAGGGAGGAGCCCCACTCAAATACAGGTGATCATCATCTTTTAGATGATTTGTTGGATCACCCGCAAATTCTTTCAGATATAATTGAAGGATTTGTATCAACATATATCAAATCAATCTATACAGATTCAACAGTTATATCACTTTCAATTTCATCTTCTTTTCCTTCTTCAACGGATATCACTCATCCGTTGACAAGTGGTTGCTCTTCAACGGATAAGCTTAACAGTAGTTATCCGTTGATAACAACAATTTCAACTTCAACGGATATTCCACATCCGTTGATAGTCTCTACACAAATAACTGAAATGATTCCAAGTGTAGAAGACATGAATACTGTGCAATCACTTTTAGGATTGAGGGCAGGGAGTGAAAATTTGAGTGAGAGGCTGGGTTGCTCCCAGGCAAAAGGAGAGATTGAGAGCACAAAAATGCATGCTATTTCTTCCAGCATGGCAAAAGTCAGTGAGTGGAGTACCACCTTAGAAGGTGAAGGTGAGGGAGTGAGATGTGTGAGCCAGGGGGAGCCCCTGATGCAAGAACATAGAGAAAAAGAGAGAAAAGCAGGTACAGTTGATACAAGGGTGAAACCAGCCATTGCTCATGAGTCAATGATTGTGGATGATGCTGAAAAGGAAAGACAATTACAGCAACATTACAAAGCTGTAATTGATAACATTTCCTTGGATGCTGACACTTTTACTCATCCTGTGACAGCCTATCAAATGTTGGCTGCTCAGGGCAATGAGGAGGCAGAAAGGACACTACATCTAGTGCACACAACAGAATCTCTTCAAAGGGATAAAGCTGCTATTAACAGGATGCCTTCTACAGCTGGTGAGCCATCTGAGGAATTTGGAGTAAATTCTGATGATGATGACTCTATTTCTTCTGATGGAAGCATGAACATAGGGGGAGATGAAGACCCTAGTTCCATTCCTAATCTACCTGAATGGGCCCTGACTAAGGAGCATAGAACAGGTGAATTCAATGTCCACTTGGTCAAACAAATCATCACTATTCAACAGGCCATTCAGAACACTTCAAATGCAAATATCAAGGCTATCCTCCAAGCTCACCTGGACTCACTGCATCTCATGAAGTTGCAGAAAGTAAAGCAAAATATGAGTCTAGATGATCTCAGGAAAGATATTGCTGACTTGAAATCCTTCACTTCAGAAAAATTGGATTCAGTCATGCCCTATGGTACTTTGCAGGACTTGGTTTCGAGATTGAAAAAGGAATCAGTTACTGAACAAAGGCTGGCCAAGTTGGAAGACAGAGTTCAAGGAATTGAAGACTCTGTGGCCACCCTTCTTCTCAACCAACAATCTCAAACCAATCTCCTAATGCAGCTGGCAAAAGCACAAGGCTTGACCCCTCTCCTTGATGATAACAAAAAGGGGGAGAATAAAAGGGAAGGGGAAGGAGAGCCCTCTACAAAGATTCAGATATCTAAAGTGCTAGTTCCTGCCATCACTACCTCTCCAATCATTCAAATCAAGGGAAAACCTGATGGAATTGATTTGATTCAGCTAGCAGCAGCTGAAATACAAATGAAAGAACAATGGAGGAAAATTGATGAAAGGTTACAATTGGTGTTTGGTTCTACACAAAATAAATCAACATCTGTGAAATTTAGCACAAAGATTGAACCAATCAACATGGAGCTCAAGCCAGTAGGGAGAAATAAGGTTGGAGAGACTTCTTTCAAGAATTTAAAACCTATGGTTCTAAAGCCTAACACTAGATCCAGTATGGACTCCACAAAGAATCCCCTAGACTTTGCTCAGATAAAGGAAGTAGACTTTCCTCTTCCAAAACCTGATGGAGACAAAGTTCTAAGTGCAAGCATCATAAAGAAGAAGGAGACCAAGGACAAGGGTGAGAGAATGAACATGGCCTTTATCTATAGAGAGGGAAAGAGTATCTGTGTGATGCAAGGACATCCCAAATTTCTAAAGGCTAAAAGGGAAGAAACCAGAAGGTTGAAGAAAGAAGCTGTAAAACTCAAGGCTGACAAAAGAGCACAAGCAAAGCTTGAAAAACAGCTAAAGTCAAGCCAAGTTGAAGAAATGAAAGGAATTGAAGTCAGGGGTGAAGAAAAGATTGCTAACTTAGATGAGGTTCTTGGGAGCATATTTGGTGAAAATATGGAGGAAAGAGAGGAATGGCAGAAGGGAAACAGAAGAAAGGCCAAGGCACACAGAAGGAGTGAAGATAACCCTGAAGATACCAAATCTATATCTAAACCACTACCTTCCATACCTGAACCTTTTGTTGCTGATCCCTCTATAAATATCCATGGTGAACCAATCATTCCAAAAGAGGAACCTATTGATTGGGACAACATCACATTGCCTACCTTTTTAACCACTCTACCACTACCAAAGAAACAGAAAAGAAAATCTAAATCTACGCCTCCCCTAACCTCTAAGAAATTCACTCAAAAACAAAAACCTAACCCTAAGCCACCCATTTCTAAAGATGATTATGTTCACATCTGTGACATAAAAGAAGCTTCAGACATTAATCTCTATCTGGATGAGCTGGAGGAAGTAAGGGGAATAGCTGCCTACAGACAGCTACCAGAGAGATTGGTGTTCAGATATAAGGGAGCTGGGGAAAGAACATGGCCTCTCTACAGGATTCTAAATGAAGGCTACTCTACCTTGATCAGAGTCTTTTCAGCCATCAAAAAGGATTCTGGCTTTACCAGAACAGCCAAGACTGAAATTCTCAACAAGATTGCCAACATAAGGAAGACTTGGAGGGAACCAAATGCTTTGCCCAGAACCTTACTCATACAAGAAAGGGGAACTAAAATTCACAAATCACCTCATTGGTTGATGGAATTTAGAGATGACAAAGGAGTCAGAAGATTTTTCAGACTTGAAGACCAACTCAAGATTGCCAGCAATGAAACTCTCAAGGAAATGCAATCTAAGTTGGATATCAGTGATGAAGATGAAGCTGAATTCTTCAGACAACTCCAACTCCAAATTGAGGAAAATGACAAAGGGCTAGGAAAGAAAACCAGGGAACAAAGAAGAAAATGATGATTTGCTCAGGCTAGAGGAGCACCCTTGGAAATACTGTAAATCTTCAATTACCTCCTAGTACATACACTTTTGCAGCACTTTTTATATTTCTACTTAGTTTCAATTCAAATATTTGTTAAGTGTTTTGTTATCATCAAGTTAACCCTGAATTTATGCCTACAGTTCTTATAGACATAAATAGGGGGAGATTGTTAGGAATATATGTGCATTAGTTTGATGATATGTTTAACAAAACACTTAAGTAGAAATTTAGTGTCTGTAGCCTCAACGGATAAGACCACTTTGGCTATCCGTTGATGGTGTAGCTTTACTTAGAAATAAGTCTAGTATTGTAGCATATTTCAGTCTCTGTATTTAAAATGTAATTCTTAGAAGTTGAGAGAAACTATGAGTCATGTTGACTACTAGATGATATGCAGATAGGAAGGCCAATTGTAAATATTTCATGCCTTGTAATTTTGTATAAATGAAGTGGTATCAACGGATGACTTAAAGACCTTCAATGGATGAGAAGCTAAGCTTCAACGGATGTCTCTAAAAGCTTCAACGGATAACATCCTTCAACGGATGAGAGCATCAACGGATGAAAGCTTCAACGGATAACATCCTTCAACGGATGAAGTCATCAACGGATGAAAGCTTCAACGGATGTTCTGCTAATTAGCCGTTGATAAGTGGTAGTTGTACCTACAAACAGAGGCACATGGGTTGTCAGAGAAAACTGAGATGTGGTAGCCGAATTTCAGGATCAACAGAAAAAGCAGCCGTTCTTCTTTAGTACAAAGATGCAATAGTCAACAAAGTACTTGATTGAACAGGAAAAGAAGCAAGTGAAGAACTTATTTTACTATTGTAATTTTATATTGTTTTTCACTTGTACACTTGGTAATATATAAACCAAGAAGAAGCTAGTAATTAGAGAGAGATTTTCCAGAGCTGTTAAGAAATATCTTGAGAGAAAATTCATCTAGTTTGTACTAGGATGCAGCTGTGATCAACATTGTTGAACACAGATTTTCTAATATACCATCTCTGGTGGAACAACAAATCCACCAGAAAAGTTTTTAAAGTTTGTTGTGTTCTTTACATTTTGTGTTTGAATATATATCTGTCTGCATTAGCTCAAAGCAATTCATACACTTGTTCATCTAGAACACACTGCTTTAATAAACTTCTCAAAACCTGAAAAAGTTTTGAGATTTACATTCAACCCCCCTTCTGTAAATCTCATTGTTAGTCCTCTAGGAATAACAAAGTTCCTCAGTCCAAAGTGCGGGCTAAGGTTCCAGTTGATTTGAATCGAGCTAGCAGAAGCTTCATGTGGTATAGAGATAATCAGATTGGAAGAATGATTTTATTATCAATTGTAAGTTAAATTAGTTGGGATTTGGTATGTTGTAATAAAGGTTAAGATTGTGGCTTGTTTTCATACTTTAACCTGTGGCGATCCATGGTTTTGTGAAGCAGGGTCATTATCAATAATATTTCTTATACAGTTTCATATATCGTGTTTGTGTTGTGGACCCCAAACTTCTGACCCGGGTTTGGAGGGCGCCACAGGTTGGTATCAGAGCTAAAGATTATAAGTCACTGAAACAAGCCTAGATTGTTGGGATTGGGTAGAGGGTTAGGATTAGGAGTAGGAAATAGAAAGATAAGACGTTGTGAGGTTGAGTGCGATGGTATAGTAGGTCTCCAGCATAGTTCGTATTGCGATTCGGGATTCTCAGCTTGCGACGTGATTTTCAGACAACGGCAATGGCAGATCCTGATTTCCTGATGTCATTCGATCGTTTGGAGCTTTCCGTTCGAGGATCGTCGTCTTCTCTCAGATTTAATTTGCACCTTGTTCCTCCACCAGTATTAATGGCACTACCTTCTGTTATAGCGGATGCACTTCTTCAAGCTATTCTACGCTAATTTTCCGCCTCTTGATGTAAGATTACTAATTCAAGAATTTCCATTTATTTATTCTTGCCTTACTGGACATTCGGATTCGAGTGTATCCCTTCAGTTTACCCTACATCCTGTTCTATACCCCCAGTTTAGAACTTGTTCTATGACGCGATTGTACCTACGAGGATGGATTCGAGAGCTACAGTAAATGGTGAGCGCTTGAGATATAAATAAAGGTGAGACGAAGTTTAGAGAGGAGATTTAAGTGTTTCAGAGGATAGCTGTTATCGGGTTAAAAGAAGCCACTAGTGACTAAGCCACCCGTGAATAATTATTGGATGAATTAGGTGAATTTTGAAAGAGTTAGAGAGAAATGTATAAATCTGGAATTTTTGGTAGAATTAAATGATGGTGTTATGATAAATGCGATATCTAAGGTAGTGATGTGATGTGATATGAGCAAATTTTGGTTCTATGAAATAGACTTGTTGATCATTGGATAGTCTGTTCCACTTAGCGATTGCAAAGTTGATAACGGGAGTATTACCGGTATGAAAATTTTAATGTGAAGCTACAAATATAATAACATGCAACAACACTTGAAGTGATCGTCGATTAAGGAAGGCAAATGGACCCAATAAAGGAGAGAAGGTAAATTGAAGTGAATGAACCTTTATATGATCGTTCCATTAATTTGGTACTTTGTTATAGGTTGGAAGGACAACAACCAACTCATATAGTAAAGACAACCAGGTTTGTGATTTTCCAAACTTTTTAAACAAGTTTTCGAAAAAGATTTTCTTTTACAAATTTTTAAAAGCCTTTTCGAATAAAATGATTTTTAAACATTGGTTGTCAAGTTACCACTTGAGTTTCATGTTTGTTAGAAAGCCCGGATTACTTGGAAGGATGCTGTTTCAAACTTAGTATTGCTAATTTCAAGAATGAAGTAACCTATGATTATGAAGAAGTTGATTATTTTTAACAGTAAAGTGCAAGTATTGTTTGATAAAAACTTACAACAGAATCAGCGTACGGAGTAACTATACTTTCAATTACTAGGACTATCAGAGATCGAAGAATTCATTGATTTAACAGAAGCCGGAGCGTGATCGAAGAAGATTGGAAAGATCTCCAGACCTCTCTAAAAGCAAAATATTATTAACAAAAGGATCGTTCTGTCGAATGGTACGTGGTTATTCTAAATTAAAAAGGGAATCTTGAAGTTACCTAGTAAGGGACGCCATTATGATCGAATTGTTAAAATATTATTCGTGTGGGTGCGATAATAAAGACGCAAGACGTGACAAGTAGGAATCTACCATAATGCTTAATTTGCAAAAGCATTTCAGTGTATCCTCTAAAGTTGTTAGATGATGCAATTGGGATGTGATCGAACAAGTTCGAAAGATGAATACAAGTGAAATGTGGATGGTGACCAATGGTATCGTTCTAGTTTTCAATATTATAGCGTATATTCCTTCTTAATTCCTAAAAATGTATGAACTTCTTTTCTGCAATGAACTCTTTTCTATGATATCGAAAAAAAGGGATATTCCATTCCTTTCAAATTTATTTGCTTCCCTCAAGTTTTGCTTTCTGATTGGGACAAACAGTGTTATGGTGAGACACTTTGTCAAAATGATGAAGAGTCGGGTGGGACGCCACCTAATCATGTGCTGTATGCCATATGGTATGAAAGACTGGCCATCTTAAGTACCAATGTGGTTGTCTCATTCATATTCAAATCCTTGATTCTTCTTTCTTTTCAACTCTAATTTTGTTGAATTATAAATCCTTCTAGTTGTTTCGTTGTACTGTCGTTCTTTGTAAGAATTTTTCAAACAGAAATCAACGAATTATGGACCAAGCGGGCAAAGTTCCATCTACTTCTCACGCATGGAAAGCAAACAAAGGCATATGACAAAAATTGCAAATCACTAGCTAGTCAGAGATGCACTAAGAGTCAAGGGAATCTACTCCAATGAGGAATACGTCTCCAAGAACGAGAAACTGTGATGACATGGATGATTAGGGGAATGCCTTATGTGTTAAAGTATTAAAAGATGTGAGAGAAACTTAATTATTTATCTTTCAAGGTTTTGTTGATGAGATGAATTAACCTGTTGAATTGATAAGATTATGGTTAAAAGGATTAGCAAGTCAAGAACGTGTAGTTGTTAAATAAGTAAGTACCAATGATGGAATGGAGGTTTTTGGCAATAAGTTGTGAAGAATTGATATCCTGGAAGATAAGAGGATTTGATATCATTCTAAGGAATGGATTGACTACTAAAGCGTGATGTCCAGGCAGACCGTTGTGACGAAAAGATAATTCTAAGGATACCAAATGAGAAGGTAAAGAGGTTCAGAAGATGAAAGAAGGTAACGAATTTGTTAATGATAATTACGGTGATCAAGATATGAGCATTATGGTGATTATGGAATACATAAAAGTCGAAAGCAAACAAAGTTTGAAGATTTTATAGTAATTAAGGAGTTTCAAGACATGTTTTTGGACGAGTTATCAACATTTCCTTTAGATATAGAAATTGAGTTCGTGACTAACTTAGCACCTGAAATGAAGCCAGTGTCCAAGGCCCCGCACAGAATGGCGCCAGTTAAAGTGAAGGAGTTAGCAAAGTAAATGCAAGAAATGCTAGAAGAAGAAGCGATTAGACCTAGTGTACCCCATAAGGTGCACCGGTATTAAATGTTAATAAGAAAATGGAAGTATGAGATTATGCGTCGACTAAAGCCAGCTCAACGAGTTTACTATCAAGAGTAAGTATCCGTTACCTCGAACTACTGATTTGTTGATCAAACAGAAGAAGCAAATTATTTTCTAAAAATTGATTTAAGATTTAGGTGTTACCAATTAGAGATTGAACCTATGGACATAATCTTTAAAGAATATCTGGATGAGTTGTAATTATGTTACTTAAAGTCAATGGAGGACCATTCGAAGCATTTAATAACAACTAGGGTGTCGGAAAGAAAGAAATCGTATGTAAAGTCTACAAGGTGAAAGTTTTAATAACAGAAAGCATAAGTAATCAGTGAGGAGGAGACCAAAGGAGATCCAATAAAAATCAAAGTTACTATGAATAAAGAAAGGCCAAAATGTACCAATAAAAGTAAGGAGTTTTACCATGGACCGGTTATTATTGAAAATTTGTGCAAGATTTCTTGGAAGTTACAATACCTTCGACGAAGCTAACCAGGAAAAGCAAGAGATTTATATGAAATGGAGAAGGATAAAGAAAGTTTTGCGGAGTTAAATGAGAGAATGGTTATAGCACCTGCTTTATCATTTTGAAAGTACCAAGGAGGTTTGGTAGTTTATAGTGATGCTTCTCATAAGAAAGTAGGATGTGTGTTGATACAGCACAATAAAATTATTGTATATGCACCCAGACAACCGAAACCTTATGAGCAGAAGTATCCTAATCATAACTGGGACTAACAGTAATAATATTTGTTTTGAAAGATTGGGAAATATGATATGTATGGAAAAAGGTGTAAGATCTATACGAACCATAAAAGTTTGAAGTATGTACTCACGAGGAAAAGCAAATATAGAGGCAGAAGATAAGCAAGAAGGAGAGAACAAACATAGAAACGGTACCAGAAGAATTATCTATGGAATTTTACAGTTGGAATTGGAAGTTAAAGTTCGCAATCTAAAAGGGACAAGGATGGATAGTATGACCTTTTAGTCGAAATTGTGAAGGGAAAGATAAGATGTCAATAGAAGATAATGGATCACGATGTTAATGGTTAGTAAAAGGAAATTTATGTGCCCAGGAGAATGATCATGATATTCCTAGGTTTCTTTCAGTACCTGGATGCTACAAATAGAAGAATTAAAAAATAAGATTCCACATGAAAATTCACAATATTAAGTATTTAATTATTGAAAAGACGCCAAGATATAAGGAAATTTAAAGAAAAATAGTGATAACCAAGTATAAGAAGGAAATTTCAAGATAGATCAGGAGGTGTTGGACAGGTCAAAGAGTTAAAATGAAGTATTGGAACGTCTAGTGGATAAAGCAGATCCAGGAAGTGACTTTACAAGAGGCGAATCGTGAAGTGGGAACATAAAAAAAACAACGAATAAGAATAAGTGACCCCTATAAAGAATTAATTTCCTACGAGACCTAATTCAAGCAATATATTATATCGCGAGGAGTAACTTAAGATCCAACCTAAGAAAATATCAGAGATTACGATTAAGGTGAGTTAAGAGCATTGCAAGCTCTGGTGATATTATGTGAAATGACGAGTGTATCAGGTGGTTATAAGAAATTAAGAAACGTGGTGTATAAGAAATACTTGGATAAGCAAACTGTATTTATTGATAACATCCTCATCTACTCAAGGAATAAGAGAGTCTGCGTGAATGCCCAAGGATTTTTTTTTTCTCCAAAGATCAGAAGGAAAGCAACTATACGTTGAGTCTTCAAGAATGAAATTTTGACCAAGGTTAACAAAAGATCCTGAATTAATCCATTTATAACTACCTAAGCAAAGCCGTATGGTAATAGATGCCCTATACCAACAGAAAGTATTGGAAGTAATTAAGACCACCGAGAAGTTAATAAACGAATTGGAAGGACTAAGATCTGAAGTTCAAATACTTAAAGGTGGTAGTACGTGAATATATGAGATTACTTTTCAGCCTTAACTGATGAAAAAGAGTAAGAGATGTTTAAATGTTTAGAAAACAAGTTAGAAATGAACATTGCTTATCATCCTTAAATGGAGAATCAAAGTACGGAAGTGATTAGGAAATGTAAGATATGTTGAGAGATTGAGTTGTAAGGAAACACTGGAATGATCATTTATCAGTAATGTCAGCTTTGGAATGCCACTTTACCGAGCTTCATGTGAACGCAAGTGTAGATCCCTAGTTTTATTAAGATAAAGTGGAAGAAAGAAAGGTGTCAAATTCTAAGTTAATTTAGCACACCAAAAGCGTAGTGATATTGATTGAAGCAATTCGGAGTAGACAAGGAAAAAAGGCGAAATTGAATCGAGAGAGAAAATAAGTATAGAAATAGGACCAGTAGTGTTGGTACAAGTTTCATCTTGAAAAATACTGGATAAGTCTAATTAGAAGAGATAGGTTAAGTCCTAAAATTGGTGAACCATTCGAGGTATTGATAAATATAGATAAGGTTGTTCATGAGTTGATGTTACCGTCACAACAATGTGTACATATAGTGTGTTTAGTCTGTTAAAGATAAAAATGATAAGTACCTGATTTAAATTAAGCGATTGATCAGGAGCCAATGAGGCTCTTGTCCAAATTGTTCTGCATATAGTGATCAATCTCAAATTCTTGATCGTCAAAGGCAAGTCCTTGGAAATGAGTGCATACCTATTGTGAGTTTATTTGAACCCTCGAGTAGAAGGGTCTAATTAGAAATTAGAGTCAGATATGCTTGACAAATATCCTCACTTGTGTAACTAAACCAGATTCTGAGGACATAATCTTTTTAAGGGGGAAAGGATATAACGACTCGCGTATTTTTTGAATTATTTAAATATGTAATTATGGAATTATTAGATAAATAAAATATGTGTATTGGTTTTGACCACCATGTGTTGTCTGATTATTATCTATGTGTGATTTATAGTGTACCGGGTTGTTTTTGTAATTAATTAAGGAATGATATTGAATTGTTACACTTTTAAAAGTGAATTTAATGCAAATTTATTTGTGTAAATATTTGAAGTGTCTCTAAAATTGTTTTTATGGTTTTATAATTATAATAATTATTTTTAGGATTTTATAAAATTGAGAATTCAATATTTTATTAATTATTTATTCTTAAATGATTTTCTAATTGCTTTTATTTCTAAAATCCATATTTAATTCTAAAATTCTTCAAAAATTATGAAACTCATATTTATTGAAGTTTGGAATATTCTGAGAATTTTAAAATTATTTTGGGAATTTTTGGGATTAATTTCACCAACGCGTCGATTCATTTAATTGTTAAAAGCGGGTATAAGTTGCATTTCAGAAATTATTTTAAAATTACGAAATTTATGTTTCTATGAACTTCAGGATATTTGTAACATTTTAAGACTGTTTTCGTAATTTAATAAATTTGTTTTATGTGCACCATAGTTCGATAAAATATAAAATGCGGGATAAAACGATTACGTCTGGAAGTACTATGACACGTGTCGGAATTGCAGAAGGTGTAAGTCATATGTCATAGACCTATTTGTATATTCGAGGATTCAACTCAACTCAAATAAGAATGTAATAAGTAAATAGTGGAACTACCATCAGAGAGATCTCACAAAGTAATATCTGTCAAAGGATTCAGAGACAAGGTTCATCTACAGACTTGAGGAATTAATTCACTGGAAGAAGTTCAAGAAATTGATCATGCCTCAGTGATATAAGTCAAGATCGTGGATTTAATTAAGTGACAGAGATCTCGTCAGAGTATCAATTAATTACAAGGATTTAATCTGAAGAAAATCAAAGTGTCAGAGTCAAGACATGAAGAAACGTCACGGAAGTTAGTCACTCATGAACCAGACAGTACATCGAGTGTCAACGTTGAAGTGGTGGAATTGATTCATAATTTTCAGTGATTTTCAGAAGATTTGCAGAAGAATGGTTGCTGCTCAAGACTAGAATTAATTCTCTATTAATTAATTAATTCATCTAATTTAATTAAGAAAATAAATTATATCTGCGAAGAATAATTTATTTATTAATTGAATTAATTGATTAATTAATTCTGAATTAATTTTAGGAATTTTCAGAAGTTTAATTGGATTAAATTCAAATCTTAAATCAGCAAGACAAATGGAAATGAACTAGCATGACAATCTGGATTGTCATACCGATTGTCATGCTAGGCCATTTTCCATTGTCATACCGAAAGTTACTCTAGGAGGATAATTGTCTTGCTAGTTCATTCTGATTGTCATGCTAGTTCATTCTGATTGTCATGCTAGTTCATTCTGATTGTCATGCTAGTTCATTCAGATTGTCTTGCTAGTTCATTCAATTGTCCTACCGAAAGTCTTGCCAGCTATAGGATTGTCATGCCAAGTCAATTCTATTCGTTTGTTGATTTAAAAAGAAGCAGAGAAGCAGCAACTTATTATTAAGAACACAGAAGTCAAGAAACAAGGCAGAAAAGAAAATCAAGAAGAAATATTTCATCTTTTCATCTGCATACTTCAAGATTAAATTTCTAGATTGTAAAGTTAAATCCAATCCACTAGAAATCTTTATCTTGCTCTTGTGTATCAATCTAGCGGATTAAAATCCCTAGAACTTAATCTCAAATCGCGTTTAGCATTTGATTCTAATTATTGCAAAAATAGAAAAAGTTCATGTCGAATTTATTCTAGATTTGTGATAATTAATTTGAGATTAATTCCTTGTAATCGATACAGTTGTTGTAACACCTTTCAAGTTTAATAATATTTTTATTTAACTTGAATTTTGTTTCACATTTTTTATTCCGCATTTAATTCGATTATTCGGTCTTGTTTGTATTCAACCCCCCCTTCTACAAACACATTGGGACCTAACAATTGGTATCAGAGCCTTCTGATTAACGAACAAATCAAGATCCTAGACTTTTGTGATTTTTCAACTCCTTGAATTTTTATTTATTCAAAAATTCATAATGACTTCACATAAAGTTGGAACCGTTAAAATTCCACAATTTGATAAAGAGAATTATATCATGTGGAAGAAGAAGATGCTATTATTTTTACAAGTTGCAAATCCCAAATATTCAAACTTGTTAAAGAAGGGTATAAAAACTCTGATGGTTATTGAACCGGAGGTAATAATAGATGGTGTGGTGACTACTGAAGCTAGAACCTATCCAAAAGAGCCTGAAGATTTTACTCCTGCTGAGAAGGAAGAAGCCTCCTTGGATGCCGGCCTTCAATTAATATTAATTGATTCCCTTGATCCCTTGATGAACAGACATGTGATGAACTGTAAAAATTCCAAACACATGTGGGAAACTATTGAGGTGATTAATGAAGGCACAGAGGAAGTTAGGGAGAACAAGTTGGAAATCCTAACCTCTGAATATGAACATTTCAAATCAAATCCAGGAGAAGGAATTACTGAAGTGTTTGAGAGGTACAATGCGTTGATCAACAACCTGAACATCAATGGAAAGTATTATTCAATCAGGGAGGTCAACAAAAAGTTCCTTTTAACACTGCCAGCTCATCTTGAACATAGAATCACTGCCATTAGAGAAGCTAGAGATCTGAGTGAGATTTCTTTGGACAGGCTCTATGGAGTGTTAAAAACCTATGAGTTGGAGCAGATTCAACAGAAGGAAGTCTACGGGAAGGATAGAATGGTCAGCACATCTACTGCACTTGTAGCTGAAGGTCAACAACAACAACAATCTCAACAGTTAGAAAGAATGGTACAGTTTTCCAAGGGTGAGGAAAATGAGTTAGTAGCAGAATATGATCCTCCTACTACAAATCAATCAAGTGATGATTTTTATTCCTTGGAAGAGCTGGAGCAATTGGAAGATGAATCAATGGCCCAAATTGTCAAGAGATTCTCCCATGTCAGATTCAGGAGGAATCCCAAGCTTAAGTACAAGTCCAACTACAACAAATTCCAGAAAGGTGGATCTTCATCCTCTAACACCAGCAGTGGTGGGTACAAAACAGGGATGGTTGATCGGAGCACCATTAGATGCTATAACTGCAATGAGTTGGGACACTTTGCCACAGAATGTAGGAAGCCAAAGCAAGTAAGAAAGAACTCTGAAAGGGCTTATCTGGCAAAGGGAAGAAGCTGGGATGATACTGACAGTGAAGATGAAGATGAAGGAAATCTTGCTCTTATGGCTATTGATGGAAAAGCTTCATCGTCAAGAATAGAGGTAAAACTTTCTGATGCTGAAATGGTTTATCATCTAAGAGGTAACTTAGATTGTGCACGTCGTGATAATGAACTGTTAAGTTTAAAGATCACAGACCTTGAGAAAGAGGTCAATGAATTAAGACTTGTGCACATTAATCAAGACAAATTAAAAGAACAGGTATCTTTTCTAGAGAATAGAGTTGACTGTTATAGAAAACTCGAAACTATTCTCAAAGACAAGATCACCGATCTTGAGACTAAGGTTAGAGCCTACTTCAATTCTTGTTCGAAGGCTAAAGAGTTCTACAGTAAGCAAGCTGTTAATCAAACATCTGGAATAGGTTATGATTACAATGCTGCTATTGGAGAATTAGGCATAAATTCCCCTCCTCATGTCTGTGCTAAAGGGAGAGAAGTACCACATGTGCTTAAGGGTGTTGATGAACCCCTCTATAAAGCATCAATTGCTGAACCATTTGATGCGACCTCTTCTGTTATTCATGAAGAAATACGTGCTGAAGATCATGCTAATGAGAAGATTGTTTCCAAGTCAAGTGAGTTGAAAGTTCCAGTCAAAGTTGTGAAAGCAACTGAGACTAACTCAGACACACATGAGTTGGATAACAATAATGCCATGTCTACCATGCATAAATTGCCTGCTGTTAATCACTCTCATAAAGCATGTGGTGTTGCTAATTGTATGTCTTGTGCTTTTAATATGATGTATGCTTATTTTAATGGTAAGCATGTGTCTAATGATAAGACTACTCCTCGTCAGCATGTGAATAACAAGAAGCATGATAGGTCTAAGACTGCTAGTCCTTCTAAGGCTAGAAAGGAGACATTTGTGCCTAAGCTTAAACAGAAATTTGTTAAGGCTGTTTACAAGGTCAAATGTTCAGTCATTGAGGATGTTGAGACCATTAAAATTAAAAATGTTGTTTTGCCTGACAAAGGACAGTTCTACAAGTATGCCGGGCCCAACCAAGTTTGGGTTCCGAAGAAGGTCTAATCCATTTGTAGTGCAGGGCATTAAACAAGTATAACCGGTAGTGTGGATTCTTGACAGTGGATCATCAAGACATATGACCGGAGATAGAGCCCTGCTATCAAATGTGGTTGAGAAAGCTGGCCCCCTAGTTACCTTTGGAGATAACAGCAAAGGTTTATCCGAGGGATATGGCTGTTTGCAAGCTGGGAATGTTATCATTATAATTTTGTATATTGTGCTAGGTTATTATCAGGAAGCATCATCTAACATATAGCACCAGTGACGAGACTTGAGAATATTACGACATATCAGACACCTGCTGCACATTACACTTGGAATTGTACTCTAGTAAGATGTGTACAAGTGTACTCCTGATTGGTAAGTCAAAAGAGGAAGTCAATGCACCACAGTTCATGGACTTTGCAGCTGCAGATCTATTGGACTATGCAATTTCTTCTTCACAATCTCACTTCAGGTTGGTATGAACTAGTATACTGCTCAAGCAATCGTCAAGGACATGGTATGGCACTCTAACAGAAATTGTAATTTTATATGAACTAGTAGAGTCGTCATAATTATGCAACATAACAATTAGTATCTAAAGTACTTGACAAGTATCGGTCAATGATATCTTGTTAACATTATGTTGCAGATATTTGTAAGCTTTTGACAAGAATGAGAATTACTTAGACTTTACCCTAAGTGATCAATGTTTTATCAAAAACTCATTCATATTGAAAAACAAAAATTAAACTTCTTTCTACATTAGTGATTTCTTATTTCATGTAAAATCTTTTGAAATCACTATTGTAAATCATTTTCTCTCTATTACCATATATTCTGTGTTACAGGTTCAGTCTCCAATGACTTTCTTTCATTGACAGTCATGAGGTTGAAAACCCACAACGTCTATCCCAGACTGTAAAGACAAACACAAAAACAGAACCAACCAACACTCTCTTACCACTAAATGTAGTATGAATGAGCGTGAGGGAGATAGTGCCCTAGTGCACCACATAAGGAAGGTTCTGTAGTCAACCCAGTAGCTCTGTCTCCTACATAGATGAGTAGTATTTAAACCGAGACAACTGCTAGCCCCCATACATCTTCTCAAAAAGATGTAATGGCTGAAAAGGCATAAAAACAGTTACTAGATTCATTCTCTCAACAGGGTGAGTCTATTGAATTTTGCCTGTCGGCCAAGGTATCCGATGTAGTGTCACCACTTCAAACATAAACAATTCTTGATGCACAAGGAGAGGTTACACACACAAAGGATGAGTTGATGGAAACAAGAGTTTCGACCATTTTAAGGTCAGATTCGATTGTTCAAGGTTCGTTAGTGGACCAATTGCCTTTACAGGTGTTAGGAGAGGATACTGATCCAAAAGCCATATGTCAGTGGTCAGTGTCTACCTCCCCAGGCTTAAATCCCCTGGATGCATCTGCGGATAGTGGATCTGACATAGGCGCAGATCGGCAACTTGTTGACAATGATTCAGATATTACCTGATGAGTCACAAGGAAATGTCTTCACAGACATTAGAAGGGAACTTTGATCTTTATGCTAAATTCGTTGGATCATTGTTTACCTTCCCAGAATTCAAATCTGGAACCCTAAAAGGGAAACTAGCAACTTGTAGATTATGACTCAGATTTATCTGACGAGTTTAACAAGGATGGGGATTTGTGAACTCCCATTGCACCACCTGTGACCTCCTTTAAGGATGGCTAAGGTGATTTTCCTTGCAGGTACAGCTGTATTATGGAGCTATGAGAGAAGAGTGATACACTTGTGAGAAAGAGTGTAAACACGAGTGGAGAGAAGAGTGAAACACATGTGAGGTACACTAAACAGAATCACACACTCACATTGAGGAAGAAAGAGAAACTACTTGTTATTTCTTTTCCAACCAAGTGAAATATGAGAACTCCTTCAGACGACGGCATACATTCCTTCTTTAAGAGGGAGATAAAAGCTTAAGTAATAGTTTGGAGGATTCCTCAACTAAGGGGGAGAAATAGCAGGGAGGAAGAAAAAGATCATATGTACACTACTCCACACCATTGTTGTTTCTAACTACGGATCCTATTGTACGGGAGAGGTGGTAAACACAAGGTGATTTCCTAGTAAGGGAAGAAGCTGTTAGGGGAGTACCATTGGTTTTTATCTGCGGATCCTATTGTACGGGAGAGGTGGTAAAACGAAGGTGATCTTCTTTAATCAGTTGATTCTCATAGGGGGAGAAGCAAGAGATATGGGCTTCTCAACAGGAAATGTGGTTGTATAAATGAAGATGGAACTACTTGAAGATATGTTCAGTCTAGAGGAACATCTACTTGGAATCTGGAAAATGTTAAATCTCATCCAGAACTTTTCTGCTATTTACTTTGCATGTATGTTTATATCTTTTTCTTATTTGTTAGTTGAGTTATCCTCTAGGTATTTGTGTGTTATTGTCTAACAAACAAATAGGGGGAGATTGTAAGTCATATGTCATAGACCTATTTGTATATTCGAGGATTCAACTCAACTCAAATAAGAATGTAATAAGTAAATAGTGGAACTACCATCAGAGAGATCTCGCAAAGTAATATCTGTCAAAGGATTCAGAGACAAGGTTCATCTACAGACTTGAGGAATTAATTCACTGGAAGAAGTTCAAGAAATTGATCATGCCTCAGTGATATAAGTCAAGATCGTGGATTTAATCAAGTGACAGAGATCTCGTCAGAGTATCAATTAATTACAAGGATTTAATCTGAAGAAAATCAAAGTGTCAGAGTCAAGACATGAAGAAACGTCACGGAAGTTAGTCACTCATGAACCAGACAGTACATCGAGTGTCAACGTTGAAGTGGTGGAATTGATTCATAATTTTCAGTGATTTTCAGAAGATTTGCAGAAGAATGGTTGCTGCTCAAGACTAGAATTAATTCTCTATTAATTAATTAATTCATCTAATTTAATTAAGAAAATAAATTATATCTGCGAAGAATAATTTATTTATTAATTGAATTAATTGATTAATTAATTCTGAATTAATTTTAGGAATTTTCAGAAGTTTAATTGGATTAAATTCAAATCTTAAATCAGCAAGACAAATGGAAATGAACTAGCATGACAATCTGGATTGTCATACCGATTGTCATGCTAGGCCATTTTCCATTGTCATACCGAAAGTTACTCTAGGAGGATAATTGTCTTGCTAGTTCATTCTGATTGTCATGCTAGTTCATTCTGATTGTCATGCTAGTTCATTCTGATTGTCATGCTAGTTCATTCAGATTGTCTTGCTAGTTCATTCAATTGTCCTACCGAAAGTCTTGCCAGCTATAGGATTGTCATGCCAAGTCAATTCTATTCGTTTGTTGATTTAAAAAGAAGCAGAGAAGCAGCAACTTATTATTAAGAACACAGAAGTCAAGAAACAAGGCAGAAAAGAAAATCAAGAAGAAATATTTCATCTTTTCATCTGCATACTTCAAGATTAAATTTCTAGATTGTAAAGTTAAATCCAATCCACTAGAAATCTTTATCTTGCTCTTGTGTATCAATCTAGCGGATTAAAATCCCTAGAACTTAATCTCAAATCGCGTTTAGCATTTGATTCTAATTATTGCAAAAATAGAAAAAGTTCATGTCGAATTTATTCTAGATTTGTGATAATTAATTTGAGATTAATTCCTTGTAATCGATACAGTTGTTGTAACACCTTTCAAGTTTAATAATATTTTTATTTAACTTGAATTTTGTTTCACATTTTTTATTCCGCATTTAATTCGATTATTCGGTACTGTTTGTATTCAACCCCCCCTTCTACAAACACATTGGGACCTAACAGAAGGTGTTTAGGTTGCTGTCAATTGATTATTGGGGGAAGACATTAATATATATATATAAAAAAAACAAAAGAAAACCCATTACCCCATCCCCTGTTTCCCCATCGCAGCAGCTTCATTTTTTTCGGTTTCTTTCCATCTCCTCTCGATTTCTCTGTTTTCTTCTCCGGTGAATCTTTCCGGCTATGTTGTGTTTCTGGTAAGCCTGTGACGCCTGTTCTCTTGCGTTTCCGGTCGCCGCCATCCCTGGCTTTCCGGCGAGGGGTTGTTGTGGCGCGTGTATTGCCGTCCCTGTGCGTGTATACTCGTGTATGTGGGTAATTTAGTATTATAATTGTTGTTGGTGCTGCTGTTGCCGGCGGTCGTTTTTTTTTTCCTGGCCAGCCATGCGTGCGTGCGAGTATTATCAGCTTTGAATCTTCTGAATTGCAGTGATATTGATTCTGTGATTATATTTTGATGTAATGAATTGCTGAAATTCGAGAAATTATTTTGCTGGTTATTCGATTATCTTCTGAAAATTCGAAGTAATATTTACTCGAATTATTTGGTTAATTATTTGAATAAACCCTCAGTATTACTTGAATTTTATTTTATTGAAGGTTGCGAATTAATCAGTGCAGTTTATTTGGAAACCCGTATTAATTCGGGTACCAATAAATTGTATCGCCGACGACAATGAGCCATGGCGAGTCGTCGGTGGACCATGATGAATTATTCTGAGTCCTAATATTTTAAAATAAATAAATTAGTTCGTGAGATTATCGTTGAAACGAGAGTTTGATTTTTTTTTTACATTAAAGTCGAGTACGTAAATTAGTTGACGAATTGTGATTGGATTGATTGTTGAATTGAACTGGTGGTTGGAATTGTAGTTGTGAAGTTGATTTGACGTCGATTAATATTTCGACGGGTAGTCCGATAAACAAAGGGGACGCTGCCCGATTTCCGAGAAAAACAAACTACGGAAATACGGGAGCGTATTCGAGGATTATAGGGACGTCGAGCAAGTATAAGTATATACATAAACGTAAGTTTTATACAAAACCTGAATTATACATCATAGTGGAACGTTTTGCCAAATCCCAATAACCCTAATTTAATACGATAACAAGTATACGTACTTTCTGAAAACAAACACTGAATCGATTTTCAAGAACGTGAACCCTAACTGTTGCCTGTATTGCAATACTGTATGTGTTACGAGTCAGATTTAAATATCGTTGGGTAAGAATTAGTATCGAAGATATGTCAAGCATACCTAGACGTCTAACGTAGGGCATTTCGACCCTGTAGGTTATGATCGAGAACCTGAAAGTGGACGATGGACTAAAGATAACCTAGTGGTCAATTGACGAGTTCAGTAGAGTTTCTACAGAAAGACCTAAGTGTCGAAGTTGAATACAATGGGATCTAGTGGTTGGACGTTAGAGCCTGAGCAGCAGAGTCGGCTCAGAGTTGATCAGTAATAGTTGTAAAGCCTTATAAGGCAAGTACTTCCGAACTTTTCTTCAAGATTTATCGCGGTTATTTTTGAACTGTTTCATAATATGTCACTCTTATTCAAAATAACTCTTGTTTATATTGCAAGTGCTTTAAACTATTTACCCTTGAACCCTGATTTTTCTTGATCATGAGCCGTGAGCCTTATTCTTTGCAAACCGTCCTTTGTTGATCCCAGACACCAAACCATACAAATATAATACTACTCTTCAAAGATATAATTACCAAACACCAAACACTGGAATAAAATTGTTTGAAAACACAGAAACTTTTATACTCCAGCCATTCTTTATAACATCAAAGAACTATACCTCGAAAAATCATTATTTGTCCAATACCTGATTCTTTTGCAAATTGAAAGTCGTTTCTTTTACATACCCTGAAATACCCTTGTAATATCCATGAGTTTCCTTACATTTTATTTAAAATGTTTAATCGTCATTGATAATGATCCGGTGTTATCGAATTATATTATTTATCATATTGAACTGCTTTAGGATTGGATAGTTTTTATATATGTGGACCAGATTCGTGGTCAGACCATACCAATGGTCAAGTTAGGCCAATGTGTGCCTTGGATCCAGTAATTAGAGCAGTGCTGTGTGCTTTGCTCGGGGTTAGTGCGTGACTGATCAGCAGCCTAACCTTGGTTTTAAAAATTCAAATGAATATCCAATTCTAATGATTAGTTAAAAAGAAACTTGATTCCTTTGAATCATCTCATTTGATAATTGTTTAACCTCAATTATCGTTATCATGACTTGCTGAGCTAGTTAGCTCACTCTTGCGAATCTTTTTATTTATTTTACAGTTGAAAAGAATATGGATGATAGTGAAGTTCCTCAGTCCAAAGTGCGGGCTAAGGTTCTAGTTGATTTGAATCGAGCTAGCAGAAGCTTCATGTGGTATAGAGATCATTAGATTGTAAGAATGATTTTATTATCAATTGTAAGTTAAATTAGTTGGGATTTGGTATGTTGTAATAAAGGTTAAGATTGTGGCTTGTTTTCATACTTTAACCTGTTGCGATCCATGGTTTTGTGAAGCAGGGTCATTATCAATAATATTTCTTATACAGGTTCATATATCGTGTTTGTGTTGTGGACCCCAAACTTCTGACCCGGATTTGGAGGGCGCCACAATAATTACCCATATGGCATCATGATTGGCTTTCGTCCTTGGTAAGCCGATAACAAAATCCATGGCTATCTGTTCCCATTTCCATTCGGGAATCTCCAGGGGTCGTAAAAGTCCACTGGGTCTCTGGTGCTCTGCCTTTACTTTTTGGCAAGTCAAACATTTGCTTACCCATTCTGCTACATCCCTCTTCATATTGGGCCACCAGTAATATTCTTTCAAATCCCTATACATCTTGGTGCTTCCCGGGTGAATGGAATACCTTGAACTATGGCTTTCATCCAAAATCTCATCTTTAAGCTCTTGAACATTCGGAACCCAAATCCGGTAGGAGTACCTCATTATCCCTTTATCATCTCTCTCAGTATGGATCTCTTCTCCAGTCATTGACTCTCTGCCTTCATTCATTACTTTCTCTTGGCACAATCTAATCTTTTCCAATAACTCTGGCTGCATCGAGATCTCAAACAGCTTTTCAGTTCCGGCTCCGGTTACCTTTACTTCTATTTCCATTCTCTCAAAATCCCTTATTAATTCTTCTGAAGTCATTATTATTTTGAGCTTTTCCTTCCTGCTAAGGGCGTCAGCCACCACATTGGTTTTCCCTGGATGATAGAGAATCTCACAATCATAGTCCTTGATTAGTTCTAACCATCTCCTCTGGCGCATGTTGAGCTCTTTCTGCGTAAATATGTACTTGAGGCTCTTATGGTCTGTGAAAATCTCACACTTCTCTCCATACAAGTAGTGCCTCCAAATCTTTATGGCAAAAACTATTGCCGCGAGCTCAAGGTCATGAGTAGGATATCTAATCTCGTATTCCTTCAGTTGTCTCGATGCATACGCAATCACTTTACCGTGTTGCATAAGAACACACCCTAATCCTTTGTGCGACGCGTCACTATATATCACAAAATCTCCTTTTCCTTCTGGCAATGCCAACACCGGGGCCGTTACCAACCTTTTCTTTAATTCTTGAAAACTGTTCTCGCATATTTTCATCCATTCAAACTTCTCTGTCTTACGAGTAAGTCGTGTCAAAGGGGCTGCGATCTTCGCAAAGCCTATACAAATCTATGATAGTAGCCGGCCAATCCTATGAAACTTCTTACCTCTGTGGGTGTGGTCGGCCTTTCCTAATTTGAGACCGCCTCTATCTTGGAGGGGTCGACCAATACTCCTTCTTTATTGATCACATGTCCTAAAAACTGTACTTCATTCCGCCAGAATTCACACTTCGAGAATTTGGCAAACAACTGTTTCTCTCTGAGTAATCCTAGAGCTATCCTCAAATGCTCTGCATGTTCTACCTCGCTCCTTGAGTAGATTAAAACATCATCGATAAAAACTATCACACACTTGTCCAAGTACTTCTTGAATACTCTATTCATTAAATCCATGAAAGTCGCTGGGGCGTTGGTTAATCCAAAGGACATTACCAAGAACTCATAGTGCCCACTTGTTGGAAACGAAAAAATGGACCTCACAAATATTTATATTTTTGATAATAAACGGAACGTAGTCTTGGGAATATCTTCGGGTTTAATCTTTAGTTGGTGATATCCAGTTCTCAGGTCAATCTTGGAAAAATAAACAACATCCTTTAACTGGTCGAACAGATCGTCTATTCTAGGTAACGGGTACCTGTTCTTTATGGTTAGCTTGTTCAACTCTCGGTAGTCGATGCACAGCCTCATGCTCCCATCTTTCTTCTTAACAAATAACACTGGTGCTCCCCACGGAGACACACTGGGTCTTATCATACCCTTATCCAAAAGTTCCTGCAATTGGGTAGCTAATTCTTTCATTTCTAATGGGGCTAACCGTTATGGTGCCTTTGAAACTGGCGCCGTCCCTGGGGCCAACTCAATAGCAAATTCAATCACTCTATCGGGTGGTAATCCCGGAAGGTCTTGTGGGAATACATCTTCAAATTCGTTGACTACCGGAATATCTTGCAAGTTGGGCACCTCTTTCTGTGTGTCCACCACATAGGCTAGGTAAGCCTCGTTTCCTTTTTGTAGCATCTTATTGGCCTGGGCCATGGTCAAAAATTTATGCGTCTGCCTCTTTTCTCTAAATATGACTTCTTTCTTCCCTGGGATATTCAACTTAACTTTCTTCCCCTTACAGTCTATCTGAGCATCATTGCTAGATAGCCATTCCATTCCCAAAATTACATCAAACTCCCCTAATTTAAAAGGAATCAGATCAACACTAAAAGATTATTCCCCTATGCCTAACTCACAGGCGGGGTGAATCTGGTTAACAGGAATAATTTCATGATTGGCTATTTCCACTTGTAAGGGTTCTATCAAGGGTTCAGCCTTAAGTTTTAATTTATGCGCAAAGTCCTTTGATATAAAAGATTTAGTTACTCCAGAATCAAATAAAACATTTGCACTGATTGAATTTAGAGAAAGGGTACCTGCTATTACATCTGAGTCTTTCATAGCATCTTGGACTGTCATGTTAAAAGTCCTCGCAGTAGGTGGCTTATTGGAAGCAGCTCTGCTTGCTCCTGAAGCTACTGGTTTGTTCATTGGGCATTCCCTCTTCCAATGACCCGGGCGTCCACACTGATGACAAGTGGTGGTTGGAATGACAGCAGGGGTTGATGAAGGGCACTTAGTTGAATAGTGACCCTCTCGACTGCACTTAAAGCAGGTTACCGGCTTTCCTTTATACTCTCCAGTATGCATCATTCCACAAGTGTTACAGGCTGGTAATGGGGGTCGAGACTGGTTGGAATAGGGCATTCTTGACTTCTGGCCGCTCTGGCTCACATTCACACTCATTGGCCGCTTAAACCCAGTGTTCTTTCCCGGTAGGGATACTGCTCCTTGATTAAATCTAGTTGGGAAGCTCCCTCCCGCGGAACCTCCACCCATGCTCATACTTTTCCTCTTTATTCCCTTCTTCTCTCTTTCCTTCTGCATCTGTTCACTTCCGGCTTCTACAATTGTTGCCTTTTGCACCAGAGTGGCATAATCAGTAAGCTCAAGGATTGCCACCCTATTCTGAATCCACGGTTTCAGTCCTTGCTGAAACCTCCTAGCTTTCTTTTCCTCGATGCTCACAAACTCTGGCACAAACCTTGATAACTCAGTAAATTTTGCTTCGTACTCTGCTACAGATAAGTTATTCTGCTTTAGCTCCAAGAACTTGAGCTCCATCTGGTTCTCCATAAACCTCGGGAAATATTTTCCCAGAAACAACTGACTGAACCTCTCCCAGGTTATGATAGCATCTGTCTCCATGTTTTTCTTGGCCTCCCACCAGTAGTTAGCCTCTCCTTTCAGAAGGTAGGTAGCAAATACAGTCTTCTGTGCCTCATCGGTACTCAGAATCTCAAAGGATTTCTCCATTTCCTTTAGCCATGCCCTTGCCTCAACTGGGTCGGCTGATCCGTGGAGCTCAGGGGACTTAAGGGACTTGAAAGCCCTGAAAGAGTTTGCCACATCATTTTTATTTCCTTGAGGGGGTGGGTTGGGTTGACATTCCAAGTTCTGCCTTAGTAGTTGCATGAACTGTCCCATGGGATCCATGGCTGGGTTTGGTACTGGTTGCTCAACCTCAGTTTCTCCTTCTTCAGCCTCTATCTCAAATCCTTCAACATCATATATTTCCTCCTCCTCTTCATACAGGGAGTAATCCTGTTCAACATAATCCTCATCTTCCCCTTCACTGTGTTCTTGGTTCCTACCGTCCTGGTTATGGCTTCCCTGGTCCTCAGATCCAGGGTTCGCCCTTGTTCCAGTCTTTCTTGGCGGTATGATACTGATAAATTTTTGGGAAATTCAACGTTAGGTCACATTCATACACAAAATTGTGCCTTGCACAGTTCTATAATGGGGAGAATGTATCTCACAATTCTATTATATTATGATAGTTCTAATAAGAAGTGCAGTAATGACGACGATAAAGATAGTGATCTCGTCACTAAGGAACTGAACTAAAAGAAAACAAATATATACATAATGCGGGAAATACATAGTTTGATCTTGGTCAAAAGTACAACAGTTCTATAGCCATCTGCCCAAAAGTGATACACAAGAGTCTATCTGTCTAGTCAGAGAAAGGGATGCTATATACAAGTCAACTATCCCGAAAAATTGGCTCTTACTATGGCCTCGACTAACTAGACGACTAGACTACCCCATCACTGGTCCTGAATCACACAGCGGAGCGGTTCAGCTCTCACACTCTTTCCATCGCACGATGAAAGATGTAGTCAGCCTGCCTCCTAGAGATCCTGCCGTGCCTGTCCCCCTGGAGTGATCAGAGTCTCGCACGAGCCGTGAGCTCTATCCCCGTCAGCTCCCTCGTCAAGGATCGGGGTATAGTAGCCCTAGTCTCATAAGCTCGGGCACGCCTACCCGCCCTCTCCGCATCCAACTCCCTCCTGACCTCATCCAGCCGGGCCTCAGCAACAGCCACTCGAGTCCTCAGTACATCCTGAACATAGCCGTGAGCTAATAAAGGCTGCCTACGGGCAGGGTCGAGAGGTGGTGAATCTGGAGACGCTGGGGTGCCTCCTTGATCTGTCTAGGCTCGGGAGTATGGGTCTCTGAGATGTCATCATAGGGTCTCCAAGATAGTGGTGGAGGGGTAGGAGCTCTGACCACCGGGAGTGAGGGTAAAGGGGTCCCAGTGTACTCTACCATAGCTCCGACATGCTCCTCAGCTACTAGGACCTCATCCGGGTCCTCCTCATCTGAACTCGCAATAACCTCCGTCTCTGACTCCTTTGAGGGGTCCTCCTCCTCCTCCATCTCAGGCTCCTCCTGATCCTCGACATCTAGCAGTGCCTCATCATGCTCACGCTCAAACATCTCTGGGTCCTCTATCTCATGTGCCTACACATTAAACGAGCTAAGTTACTATCCTGGTACTTATAAGGGTTCCCGTAAGGGTTTTAACTGTCAGTGCTACTTTAAGTAGTCCGACTATGAACTTGGCAAGAGTTCTTATTATCTTTGTGAGTTTATTATTATATCGTCGTATCATCTCTGAGGTTTATAACGCTTAGCTCTAATACCATTTCTGTAACACCCCCAGATCCGGGGTCGGGGATCCAGGTCGTCACGGTCTTTCTTTCCACAATATCACTTAACTTAATTAATAATAAATAACCTCATGCTGTGACCCCACACTAACACACACTACAACACGTTATAGTCTCAGAGATGAAATTGAAATAAGTACAAGTCCTTGAATCCACAATTTAAAAGTTATTACAACTCAAAATGATTACTTGACAAGTTTACAGTTAATTGCCATTATCTGCCACAAGTTATAATTATACATAATTGATTCCCAAAAGTAGAATGCCTGATCTACAAATAGATCTACCTCTGCAGCTATAGCAGCTACGATATCAACGGGAAGACGCGGGACGCTTCCCACGCGCTTGCGCTGGGTCTGCTTGAGTCTGGCCATCTTTCCTAACTGTTGTTGTGTGATGAAGAAATGAAGCAAGAGGGAGCATTACAGCTCACAAGATAATATATAGTGTAAACAATAATGCAAGTATCTAAATGGATAACTTACTAGAATCCTTTATCAAGTGTAAGGTAATTACTTACTGGATATAAGCTTAAAGGAAGATGAAGTTACCAATTACTTCACTATACTTATACCATTTTTATAAAACTACTTGAACTACCACTGTTCAAAGTATAATAAGTTTCAAAAGTTCATCCCATTGATGAGACCACAAGTTAAGACTTGAATATATTAAATATTTGAAATATTATTGAATGAAATGAAGTTACGAGGTACTTCATTAAGTCCCGATATATATATCCACATATATATCTCTTATATATTTCCTGGAAACCTCTGTCATGTAAAGTATGAACAGAGTTTGTAATATCCAATGAATTTTGAAAAGAAAAGAATTTTGGCATAAACCCGTTATCTTGCTGATCAGGCAAAGATACCAATAAGTAACCTTTTCTACTAGTAGATGGACAAATTCCCCATTGGTCATCACCCTGGCCGCAATAGGACCTTATGCTGGACTGCCACTCAGCCACTTACGCATTTGATGGACTCCCACTGAGCCACTTACACTTTCATGGACGCCCACTGAGCCCATGTTGCTTATGCCGACTCAATAGATGGACTTACTTCCCGAACGTTGGGTAAGTAATCAATTCATTTATCAAAACAACAACCTTGTTGCGAATATAAATACACCACAGAGCCGGATCGCTCAGGTTTTGAGCGAGTATTTAAATCCCCTTTGAAAGGAAGATCTTAAATATAAAAATGAGTTTTGGGATCCGCTCTAACTTTTAAAATCATTATAAAGACTCGAAAACACTTTTAAGAATGTTTGGAGTAATGCTGATTTAATGACATAAATCAGTCCCGATATATTAGAAAATATCTGAATATTATTATTTAAATAATATTCCCATAAGGATAATCTCTATATAAATAATTTGAAGTAGAAGTTTTAAAACTCATACTTGAAATAAATATTAAATAACCAAAGATATACTTATACGAAAGTACTATCTTTATTTTAATAATCAAAAATAAGTTTGATTATCGAAACATTATTCTTTAATAAAATAAAGAATATTATTTAGTAAATAATCGGAGTCATAAGTCCTCGAATGAATATTCAAAATAATATTCATTAAATAAAATAAACCGAGTCATAAGTCCTCGAATGAATATTCAAAGTATTATTCATTAAATAAAATAAACCGAGTCATAAGTCCTCGAATGAATATTTAAATTATTATTCATTAATAAAAATAAAGTTATCGAATAAACCTTATTCGATTAATAGTTTTAAAAACTATATATATATATATATAAATATATATAATATACTCGGGAACATCGACTCCCAGTTTTAGAAAATGTTCACCTTTGGGTCCCCTATACTAAGGGTATACGCAACTACTGCTTATCTCTAGCATAGGTATTATGCAACTATAAGCATTGGAATCAACAGATGGATATCAAGATTATGAAACAGACATGCATATATCCCATATCAGCATGCTCCAATATATCGCAAGATTTGCTAATTAACCATCATGCATCTATCACAAGATAATGCATATACATATATACATCACAACAACAGTATAACGGGTAGAAAAATTGCCTGAGCGACTGGGGGTGATAAATGGCTTGGGACGAGTCTGGTAACCTATAAATAACATATAAGTTGGAATTAAACCAAAGTCGCTTATGAATGTATACTTTAACCAATTAGACCCTAACGTTCGCTTTTGCGCTTAACGATTCACTTAAGTCGCTCGAGTACCCTCGGCTCCACCATTTTTAATAAATTAACCATTAAGAGTTTTAAGGAGATTCTTTCGCGAGTACCCTACCAACTGTCTAACCCACTTTACATAATTGTTTCATAATCCAATTAGTCATTTAAGGGCCTTAACCAATATTTCAAAGTAAGGCGAGGGGTAATGGTTTGTTCGCGAAACGCCGTTACTTAAAACGGTCATTTCTCCTAAACCGTACATCGGATTCAAGCGAACCACATATCAAAATGAAGCTCGTAACATGAACTATCTAATCATGGCAATGGTCAAAACCTAACAGTGAGTTCTCGGGTCCTGATGTTAAGAACAAAAACAGTCTAAAGTAAATCGGGCATTACGGCAGCTATGTTTACGCGATTACCAAATTTTATCCTACTCCAAATCAATCCACAATCAATCCACAATAATTAGTACAACCAAACTCCATCCATAAAATACTACAACAACCCCAACACCTCAAGCTCTCCAATTTGTACTACTTCTCAATCATGAACTAAAAGCTTACTTAAGTTCATTAATTAATAATCAAGATTTACAGCTCCAAAAATATCACAAAACCAACTAATCTCTAAACATTCAATAACCATGCTTCTCATGAACCATACCAAACATAAAAACCCTAAATATACAAAAGTAGGGTTAGGGTATGAGATTATACCTTCCTTGGTGAGTAAGAGTAACTAAGGAGCTTGGAACAACCTTGGAAAATCCTTACTAAAGCTTTATCTAAACAAAAACACAAGATCAAAATTTCAAGTTCTTGAAAAACACTATTCACTCTCTTCTTCCATGAATTATAGGAAGAGATTGTGAAGGAATTTGAAGCTTAAACTTATAGGATATCTATATCTATGTACAAGGAACCTTAGATAACTACCTCACAATTTAACAATGCTTGGATCTTGGATTTTGAATTTTTTTCTTTGAAAAAAAATGAAGAAGCCGAGAGCTCTTCTTGAAAATGGAAGTGTTTTGTGTTTTTTTGTTATGATTTGTTTTTGGCTTGGTTGATCCACTTTGTTTGTTAATTAGATTGTTACCATGGTAAATTTTGTGTGGTTCACAATCAACCAACAACACACTTCTTTTTGTCATGCTTAGGTCATCATTCTTATGTCATCTTCCCATACTTGTCCTCTTCTTGTTGGTTTGATGACATCATCATCACTAACCTCTTTAATTAACTCCTAATTATTTTCCTAATGACAACTGATCTGTTATACGGTTCGATTAACTTTCGTTCTTGTTTATCGTTTGAGGGATCATACCCGGGATCTTATTACTTAGGTTCCCTTAACCTTTCTCAATACATTATATTCCTTTTATGATCCTCTCTTATAATCCTTGAATTAAAATCCTTTAATCATGTTACCTTATACTCAATTCTTTCTGCATCTGGTGGATTTTTGGGAAAAATCAAAGTGTTCGAATTTGGATTCTGACGATCTTTACATACACTTATATATCATATAGAGTGCTAATAAGATCTCAGAATATCAATAAAAGAACCCCTACATAGTGTGGCATAAAAAGTTTTTTCATTCAGCATAATCAGCAAAAATACTATTCGTAAGGGTTACAAAAAGTTCAAAATTTTTTGGGGTTATTACACTCAAGAATGGGCCCTTCACTCCTATGGTAAGAGTTGAGGAATCTAGAGATGGAGACATGGTCATTCCAGCTCATTATGCTCCTAAAGATCCTTCAGAATACACTGAGCCTGAGAAAGAAAAAGTCTCCCTAGATAGTGGTTTATAGCTAATCTTGATAAAGTCACTTGATAATGTAATGTACAATAATATTGTCAACCGTGACACTGCCAAATATATCTTGGAGATGATAGAGATACTTTGTGAAGCAAATGGAAGTTAGGTCAAATCAGAGAAGGATACTGTCACAGTATATGGGTTTCATGGCTAAGCCAAGGGAAAACATTACTGATGTGTTTGAAAGGTTTAACAAGCTGATTAATGACTTGCGGCTACATGATAAATATTATGAAGCTGAAGAACTGATCCTGAAGTTTTTGCTCATACTCCCTGACCATTTGGAACAGAAAATTTCAGCAATCAGAGAAGGGAGAGACTTGAGCAGATTGACTTTGGAATTTCTATATGGAATTTTAAAAATATATGAATTGGAAATGATTAAAAAAATCATTAAGAGCTGGTCAATGACATGTTGTAGATGGTTCAAGTGCTCTTATTTTTAATGAAAGCCAGATCTCTAATGATGAGCCAAAATTCCAGACTCTAAGTGTCTCAACTAGTGAGCAATGTAACAATGATTCACAGGAACAAGTCATTCTGGAATAGAAGAAGATGAGTTCTACACCCTGGATGAACTTGATGAGCTAGATTAGTCAATGGCCTATCTGGCAAGGAAGTTCTCTAACATTAGAGTAAAGAACCCAAGATTCTTCAAGGGAAAAGGGCAATCTTTCAACAAAGATAATAGCTGAAAAGGAAGAGGGAAGTACACACCCGATAAAAAATGGCTACAAAACTGGATCTGTTGATAGATCAAAGATAAGATGCTATAACTGTGATGAGCTAGGCCATTTTGATACAGAATGCAGGAAACCCAATGAAGTAAAGAAAGACAAAGCTTATCTTGAACTGAAGCAAAGTATGAAGCTCTTCTGAAGAAACAACAAAGCAAAGCCTATATTGCAGAGGGAAAGAGTTGGGATGATTCTGATAATGATGAAGATGAGGAAGTTGGAAATTATGCATTTATGGACTTGGAACAATGAGAGTCATCCTCATCAAAAACACAGGTACCAAATCTTACTACCATTGATTTAAATTATGAGTCGATATAAGGAAATTATTGAAAAGATGAGCACAAAAATGTTTCACATTCATACAAGTATGATTGCTACTAATGAAGAGGTTAGCAGACTGAAAAAGATAAATGAAAAACTTGAAAATGAGAAACAAGAAACCGAGTTGTTGCTGGTAGAGCTTCAAGGTTTGAAACAAGAAAATGCGTATCTGAAGAACAAGCTCAAGTGTACAAATGAGATTGAAGCAATGTTAAGGGAGAAGCTAGAAAAGAATGAAGTCAAGTTGAAATCTTTCAGGAATGCATCTGAGTTGGTTGGAAAATACCATGAGAAGAACAAGCCATGTGCTAATATTGCTATAGGTCTTGATTATGATGCCTTGAATAACAAGAAGAAAGATGTAGGTGAAAAAGGAAAAGCAAATAAAAATGAAGATGTTCCAACTATCCTTAAAAAGGTTGGTTCACCTATGTTCAAAGCATGTGAAGTGGATTTCAGTGAAGAAGAGTTGATCATAAAGCAAGTAATTGCTGATGAAGACAATGAGAAGAAGAAGGTAGAAACAACTCCAACTTCCAAAGATGAAAAGAAGTCCATGGTCAACCAAGATTTCAAGACACCTGTTAAGGAAGTGAAAACTGAAGATGCAAGAAAGAAGAAGAAGAATAAAAATGGGAAGATTGGGATAAACAAAAGAAACAATTTTGCTTATATTACAGATGCTCCAAGGAAGAAATATGAAAAGTGTGGGTATGTGAATCACCTAACTTACCTTTGTAAAAAGGTTGTTAGCAAGCCAGTTGATGGAGCCTGCAAGTATAATGAAGCCAAGGCAAATGATCCCTATTCATTTTGTGATAAATTTGATTGCATTCCCTGTAACTTAAAAGTAATGAAAAGTTGCCACAAGCTGAGAGTAGATCTCAAAGAAGTCAGTATTGGATCTACAGCTGCAAGGGAAAATGCACAAACATCTATGAATACTATTCTTTCCGAGACTTCTAACTCTACTTCTGCTAAATTAGTTAACAAGAAGAAAGTACCCAACACTGCTTGGGTTGCTAAACACACTTAAACTCATTGTATGCAGGGAAAAATAAATAAGGTCATATGGATTATAGATAGTGGATGCTCCAGGCATATGACAGGTGATAAAGCCCTGTTATCATAATTTGAGGAGAAGGCTGACCCTTTGGTGACCTTTGGAGACAACAACAAAGGATTCACAATATGGTATGGCAAGATTGTTTCTGGAAATATTGTCATTGATGATGTATCATTGGTAGCTGGTCTTGAAGTAAATCTTCTCAGTGTCAGCCAATGTGCAGACAAAGATTTTAAAGTTCTATTTGACAAAGAAGAATGTATATTCAACAGCAAGAAAATCAATGAAGTTGCTCTGAAAGGAGCAAGGAAAGGAAGCTTTTTTATTGCAGACTTGGACTCAACAAATGAGGATGGAATTTTTTGCTTTTACACCAAGGCATCCATAGAGCAAAGCAAGTTATGGCATAAGAAACTCTCAAATCTAAACTATAAAGCAATCAACACTCTGGTCAAGAAAGAGTTGGTGAGAGACATGCCAAAAGTAGAGTTTGCTCAAATTGAAGTCTGTGAAGCCTGCCAGAAAGGAAAAATGAAAAGATAAAGTCACAAGTTAAAAACTGTGAATTCCATAAGTGCACCATTGCAACTTATTCACATGGACTTGTTTGGGCCAGTAAATGTCTTATCAATTTCAAGAAACAAATATGCACTTGTGATGGTGGATAATTTCTCAAGATATACTTGGGTAGAATTTATGCACTATAAAGATGAGACTCCACACATCATAATTGAGCACATGAAGAAGATAAAAAAATAGGCTGAAGATCAAAACTGTGTAAAGAGATTGAGAAGTGATAATGGGACCGAATTCAGAAATGCAATATTGAGTAAATTCTACAAAAACAAAGGCATTATTCAAGAATTCTCTGCTGCTAGAACACCTCAACAAAATGGGGTAGTTGAGAGAAATAACAGATGATTAGTAGAAGCTGCAAGGACAATGCTGCAAGATGCCAATTTGCCAACTAGTGTTTGGGAAGAAGCTGTGAATACTGCATGCTACACTCAAAACAGATATCTCATTAACAAGATTCATGGAAAATCACCTTACTCAATCATGTCTAAGAGAAAGCCTACTGTAAAGCATCTTCATGTGTTTGGAAGCAAGTGTTACATTTTAAAAAGACAACTCTGAATATGTGAGAAAATTTGACTCAAAGATTTTTGAAGCAATTTTTCTGGGATATTCATTGGAGAGAACTGCCTGCAAGGTCTATGCAATTGATCAAAAGAAAATCATGTAGAGCACAGATGTGACTTTTGATAATGACAAGTGTCCAGGCTTGGAATACATTGATGATAATGATTGCATTTGAAAATCTCAACATTGACAGTGATACTGATGAAGAGGCTAAAGTCAATGCACAACAGATGATGAATGAAGAGACTGCTGAACAGGAAAATCATGAATATAGAAGCTCATCTCATACACCTGAATTTGATAGCACAAACTCAGGGGGAGAAAGAGAAGAAGGATCTACTAGTCATACAAATAATGAAGAAAATGATGAAGGCACCAGTCAAAAAACTCACACCAGAAAATGGGACATGAGTCACAATCTAAATGCAATAATTGGTGATCCCAATACTGGTGTAAGGATTAGAAGTGAAACTGCTAATGAGTGCCTACATGCATGCTTTCTGTCTCAAGTAGAGCGTAAGAAAACTGAAGAAGCTCTTATAGATCCTGATTTGATATCTTCCATGAAAGAAGAGCTTAATCAGTTTGAAAGAAACAAAGTTTGGGAGTTAGTTCCTGCAACAAAGAACATAAGTGTAATTGGAACAAAATGGGTATTCAGGAACAAGATGGATGAAAATGGTATAGTTACCAGAAACAAGGCAAGGTTGGTTGCAAAAGGCATGAAGATAAAAAGGGCAAGAGTGTAGATATTTCAAGCTATAGAGGAATAATTAGATAATTGCTTTACTTAACTGCAAGTAGACCATACATCATGCTTGTAACATGTCTGTGTGTAAGATTTCAAGCCAATCCAAAAGAATCACATTTGATGCATAAGAAGAGAATTTTTAGATACTTGAAGGGGACTCCTAACTTGGGATTATGGTATCCTAAGGGAACTGGTTTTGAAGCTGTTGGATACATAGATGCAGATTTTGCTGGATGCAGGGTTGACAGAAAGAGTACTAGTGGAAGCTGTCAATTTCTTGGACAAAGACTTGTATCCTGGTATAGCAAGAAACAACAATCCGTGTCAACTTCCACAGCTGAAGCAGAATACATAGCTGCTGAAAGTTGTTGTGCTCAAGTGCTTTGGATTAGAAATCAGCTAATGGACTATGTCCTAGCGTTACACAAAATTCCAATTATGTGTGACAATACTAGTGCTATATCTACTGTGGCTAATCCAGTTAATTGCTTTAGAATAAAGCACATTGATGTAAGGTACCATTTTATTAGAGAACATGCTACAAATGATACCATTGAGCTCATTTTTGTTCCAACAGAAAAATAATTAGCTGACATTTTTACTAAACTTTTGGATGAAGAAACTTTCACTAGTCTTGTGGGAGAAATTGGATTGTTAAATTCTTCATCCTAAGGCAAGAACTCAACTAATGTGTTGCAGCAAATTAAATTCTAGTAAATAAAAATTAATTTGATCTAATTAGAAATTAACTGAAATATGAATTATAAATATTTCAGAAACCTCTGCATATTTATTTTTCAAAATTCAAAATTTAGCTTGGAATTTTTCAAATTCTAAGTAAATTGCCTGATTATTGATTTACATTTTCAATATGTAACATTAACAAAAGGCATAATCAAAGTGATCAAAAGTATATAGATAACTGAGTTCTCGATAAGTCCAATTGACTTATCGACAAGTCATTTTAAGACTTCTCGAGTAAATACTCGATAAGCTTTATTATGACTTATCGATAAGTTATTGTAGAGTTCTCTATAAGTGTTAACTCACAAGAGTTCTCTACAAGTATTATTTTAGACTTATAATTAACTCAGAACTAAAATAATTTAATCTAATAAATTATTTTGGTAAAATACTTTTGGAAAAATCATTCTGATTTTATTTTTGATTTATTCAAATAAAATTTGGAATCAACTCAGTCCACTTGGGACAAACTGGGTATTTATTTGACATCTCGATAAGCTTATGTTTTAATTCTCTACAAAAATAAAAAAAATGACTTATCGATATGCATTTTACTTCTTAAAATGACTTCTCGATAGACAAACTCCAAAAGTCTATTTTTGAGTTCTTGACAAGTCATTTACTTTTACTATAAATAACCAGACATCTCAATACACATATACTTACGCCTTCGAGAACTCTAAGTGACCTAGATTTTTCAATTCAAAACCGATTTATCTCTCGTTTCAAATCCTTTCTCACTAATTTTTCTTACCCATTCACTCTTACTCAACAACAATGGCACTCAATATTGTTAGAGCTGAAATCCCAAAACAAGGAACCAAATATCTTTCTTTCAGTGATGCTAACCAATCCCCTGACAGTTTCAAGGGGTTTGTGAAATTTTTGTCTGAATCTTATCTTGCAGGTGCTTTAACTGCTAACCCAGTCCTATACTTGGATGTGCTGTATGAGTTCTGGACAACAGCTGTGTCTGTGTCCTTGTTGGTAACTTGCTCAATTGGAGGTCAACAAATAGAGTTCAATGAGCAAGATATGAATGTAGCTTTGGATCTTCCAACTGCAAATCTAGTGGAGGTGCCAACATAGGATGAACTAGCCGAGTTCATGGACTTCATCAACTATGGTAGAAGAATCAACCTGGCAAGCTTGAACATAATAGACCTAAGGAAAGAGTGGTCCTTTGTGTTTGATTCTATAGTAAGGGCCTTCACACGTAGGAAGACAAGATATAACAATATCTCAAGTGTGGTGCAGAAGATGGTGTTCTCAATAGCCCATAACAGACACTTGAATGTTGGTCTATTGATCCTGGAAGAACTTGCAACCAGGCTAACTATGCCCCAATCTGCTAGAGGTAAGGAAATCTTCTTTCCTATATTTATTATGTCTACTTTAAATCATAAAGTATCAGACATACATTTGTTGAATGGTATAGGCAGCACTAAAATAGGCAATTGTAAGCAAGTGTCCAAAATCATATTTGGTTCACTTACTACAAAGAACAAGGTAACTGTAAGTCTGAAAATCACTCCATTCAAGATGGAGAGGTTTAAGACTTACCCTTACCCCATGCCTGACATGAGATCAAATGCTCAACCTAGTACAACTATGGTCCATGAACCTGTAGAAGCATAAATACTGAAAAATCAAGAGGGACCTTCCCAAGCTGAGACCAATTCTTCAAAACCAATAGCAGCTAGGAAACCAACCACTTCATCCTCTCAAAAGGGTGAAGTAAGTAAAAAAAGAGAAAGGAGGTAACCCCTACTATAATGGATGAGAGTGGTGAGGAACAAACACCAACTGAGTCACCCTTGGTCAAAAACCAAAGAAGGCTAAGAAAACTGAGTTGACCACTCAAAACACCTCTGTATCTTCCCAAAAGGATGCAGTTGTACAAATAGGGTCAAAACAGATTCTAGAGACATCCTGTCAACATGGTGTTTATATTGAAAAGAGCATTTTCCCCAATGCATCTTGTAATGAGTCTGTACCTGCACCAAATCAAGTTCTAGTATATGAAAGAAGAAATAAGGATAGAACACACAGTGAGAGCACATCTATTGAAGCTCCTTTATTCACTCAGGGGAGCTGCCAACACTCATTCATGATCAAACTCTACTTATCTCTCAAATTTCTTCTTCTCACAATATGGTTGAATCTAATTCTCAAGCACAACCCCATTCAAGTGACTTGGTTCAAGAAACCTTGCTCACCACCCAGACACTTCATTTAGATGGTGAGAGGCTACTAGCTGGGGTAGACCTTGCTGACACCATCAAAACCATGGAGGATTCATCAGTTTTTACTGAAGACCCCATGGAGGTCACAAATGCACATTCATGTTCCAATCAGCCTTCACAGGCTGTTAGGTTTGAAGGTAGTACTCCTGAGGGGGAGCTATCCTCTCCAATTCAATTGGAGGTTCCTGTTCCAAGAACAACTCGCCTCAAAACCCTATCATAAATTGCACTAGCAATTGATGGTAGGAGTAAAATTTCCAATGATCCTGTTATAGAGGAGGCAAGTATATCACATTCATATGATAGTGCTTTGCAAGAAGCACAAGGGTTTGAGACTGGTGCACATGACAGTAACCCAGTCAAATCCCCTCCAATTTAATTGGAGGTTCCCACTACAAGTGGAGAATAACAACTTGTCATAAATACAGAGAAATATATGAGTCAAACTATGACTCCTGTCACAAGTAGTTCTGATCCTACTCAACAACCTTCCACCTCTCAAGCTCAAAAAACTCATTTAGTCTCTAACTGGCTACAAGAAGCTGCAACTCAACCTACTCTTGAAGATTTCAGGGTTGATCAGCTAGCAGGACTTGCACAGATCTCTCATCAACTTCTCACATCAGATATGTCCAATCAGGACTATCAAGCAATAATGTTATCTTATCAAACTGATATGGAGGATCAACATGCCAAAATAGTATATAAAGCTGGCAGAGATGCAAACTGTGATGCCGGGTTGGATAAGGAATTCAAGATATAGATGGACACACTCTTGGCACAGTTTAGAGAAGAGTATCTCACCATTCTGGGAAGCAATGTTAGATGCCTATCTCCACAGGAAGTCTATGATGCAGTAAATGAAGTGACCAAAGCACAAATCAAGGCCTTTCATAATTTTGGGAAGGCCCTCACTGTCACATTAACTTACCATCAAAATAAAATCATGGGAATGGTGAGAAGAATGTTGGATGAGATTATCCCCTCACAGGTGGAGATCAAGAATCAATTCAAAACCTTTTCAGAATAAATGTCAAGGTATGATCTAAGTGGGGTGGACAAGAGTGTCACACAGCTGAAGGATTCCTTTGTAGCCTTGCACAAGGTAGTTCAAGATCATATAACAAATTCTAATGATACAAGGTGGAAGTTGGATCAAATGTACACTGCAAAATACACTCCTTCCACTTTGGTCATTGATGAAATACAGAAGCATGTGCAAGCTTCATTTGAACCATCTACCTCAACCTTTACTTCAAGCTCCTCTACTCAAGACATTCAAGACCTCAAGGCACAGGTTGCTTCTCTAGAGACCTCAAATGCCTCCCTCAATGCCCAAGTTCAGGATTTGACTTCTCTAGTAAAGAGTCAACAATCAGATATCAAAACCCTGGTGGACTCTCACAAACATCTCCAAATGCAGAATTCTGTTGCTTTGGGGGCCATCATGGGGAAGCTCAACATACCACTGCCCTCACTACCTAAAGAAATTAGGCCAGAATTACCAACTCCCCTACTCATGCCTATCATCAAGACTAAGGGGGAGATTGAGGCTATGATTCAAAAATCTAGGGATGCTAAATCTAAGTCTAAAGAGCCTATTCAGGTTGGTCAAAGCTTTTCACATGCTCAATTCTCTCATGATGTTGGAAAAGAAAGACTTTTAAAAGCTACATAAGGACCAAATCAAGACCAAGAATTCAGTGAATTTCTTGCAGTACTAAGAATTTCTCTTCAAAATAATTACATGACCTACAAGAAAGCTTTGGCCAAAAATATCAACTTTATTAGGGCAATAATTCTGAAAATTGATAATTTCTTGGAGAAAAGATTTTTTTTGAATATCAATGATGGTGGTGTGGACAGATGTCTTCAGGTGTCGCTTCCAAATCTTAAAACCTTAAGAGCATCTAAATTGGATGTAATGATTAAAAGAGTAAATCTAGTTATCCAAGAGGAAATCCAACTTCTTCATGAGCTCAAAAATGCACAGATAGCAGCTTTTCCTGAAGCCTATCTATATCCAAACAAAGGGATAGTCTACATTTGTCCAACAACCAAGCAATGCAAACATCTCCTTATTCCTAAAAACTGTGTCAAATCAAACATGAGGTTGATCATGACTTTGCAGTCTGATCTAAAGTACAAAAAGAGCAAGAAGCACGAGGATACGGAGATGATAAAGATCTTATATAGATACCTAATGACTTCTGACACCATGTTTCCATCCACTCAATTCAATTTAAAGAAGGATGATGATAATGATGAGCAGAAGCCAAGTGATCAACCTCATTATGGCTCAAATCCAAGTCAATCTTCTAGAGCAACTGGTGACAAGGACAAAAAGAAAAATGAGAAGAAGGGAAATGACAAAAAGAGAGAAGAAGAAAGAAAAAGAAATTAAAAGGAAGATGGATCACAGCCACAACAACAACAAACCCTAAAAATCCAAATTAACCAAGCTCAACCTTCAAATCCAATAAACTCATACACTGAACCACTTTCTACCTTAAAGCCTAAATTCTTATACAAACAAACTTCTAACACCTTTCTGAAAATACCAATCACCTCAAGCCAAATATTTCTCAAGAAAATCACAAACCTACCTTTTGTCAAGCCATCACTCAAGGTTCACTACAAGTCTGTTGGGAAGAAACCTAAGAAAGCTAAGCATACTATAAAAGTGCAAGTTACTGAGAGGGCCATCTGGAATTGTTATAAGCAAAGTGATTTTGTACCTCTAAAATGGTGCAACTCAGATGAAGATTACTTTCAACAACTAGCTGAGGAAATAGTCAGAGTTTAGGTTGTAACACTAAGGGAAGTAAAAAATCTATTATGAAGATGGGTATGAGCAGAATTTTCAAGGATGGAAGATTTCTAAATATCAAGGCTAGCACATTCTCAAAATTTAAGATTGATTTGCTCAGTGGTTATCCAAAACCTGACAGACTCAAACTTGTGGAAGCTCTAGGAGGGACACCTATAATAGAGGAACTTGAAATTCTTGTATATTTGGAAGACCTCATTAGAGAAGAAATAAAATATACAATATTTTTCTGATATATGTGTCTGTTTAACTCATGAAATCACCTAATGTATAAATGTTGTACTTGTGTCAATTTTTATGTATTAGTCTAATTTTCCACCGTAGCTTGGGGTTAGTCTTGTTAAAATGCATGAATTTGTGATAAACAATCTTCTCACAAATTGGGGGAGATTGTTGTACAAGACATGCATGTACAATAATAAGAATAAGTCAAATTGACAACCCTAAGTAAGTTATATTGTAATCTTAGTTTGCATTTTGTATTATAACACTTAAGTCTGTAAATATGTAAATAGACTAGACCAGAGTATTTTTCTATAAATAGTCTCAAGCCTAAGAATAAACTCTGGAAGAAGATTATGAAGATCATGCCTCAGAGAAAGTATGAAGAAGCTTGAAGTTGAATAAATCTATTTTGTGAAAAAGATTCTAAGTCAAGAAGTCTACAAGTCACATATTTTGTGTTATAGAGAAGTCATTCGAGAACTCCAGAATGACTTATCGAGAAGTCAAGAAAAGCTACTAGAGAACTCAGAGATATCGACAAGCAAAATTGAAGACATGAAGAATGGAGATATCGACAAGTCACTTCTTCACTAGAGAACTCTGAGATATCGATAAGTCAATCTGTCACTAGAGAATTCAGAGATATCGATAAGCCAAAGTGAAGACATGAAGATAAGAGATCTCGACAAGCGAAATTCTCTAATAGAGAACTCAGAGACTTCGATAAGTCAAAACATCTAAAGAGTGATGAGAGATCTCGGTAAGCCAATATACTTATCGAGATGTCAAGTTCTCTATATACCAAACTGGAGATCTCGAGGTAAAACTCAAAGTACAAAGTACAGATCAGTTAAATATCCAAGATTATAAATCACCAAACAATCCAATCAGTTGGACTGACAAATCTATAAAGCATCTTGAAGAGTACAAGATCAAAGGCCAAGATTAAATGGCAAAGTAAAGTCACAGGCTTGCAAGATTAGCAAAGATACACTAAGCCAGAAATAGAAAGATCTGGTTATCCAAAAATAGGGTTTAGTACATGCTATTGCATATTGTGTAATAACCATTGTTTATTGTTCTATAAAGTAAACACTGAATGCTTTATTTTAAAAGTAACAATTTAGATAAAAAAAATCTTGTATTCTCTCAAGGAAGAAGCCAAGCTCTTTATTAAAAAAGAGCCTAGAAATTTTGTAGCAAGACATTCTTAATTTTAATATAAAATTAAGTGAGTTTTGAAAGATCCGTGTTCACTATTTTTATCTGTTTAAATTCAATACTAACAAATTTCACTACAAGGTTTTAATTTACTTTGTTCATCACCATAAACACTTCAAGAAAAGCAGAAAAACACAAAAACACATTCACCCTCCCTTTGTGTGTGATTCATTACCTGACATGGTCTGATTGATTCACATTGGCAATATCGACATGTTGTTTTCGGTTCATAAGACCTTCACAAGCTTTATGACATTGACTATGAATGTTATTTTATTTTCCAATGTAATCTCCCAATCTCTCCGGCTTCTTCCAATTTCTATAACCCTTATTGACAAATGTCATATTGTTTCCTCGAGCGCCACACTCATCTTTATATAGGTAACTGTTGTGCAAGACATGCCTGTACTTTAAAAAGACTAACTCAAATTGGCAACCCTAAGTAAGTTGTATTGTAATCATAATTTGTATTTTGTACTTGTAACATTTAAAGTCTGTAAAAATGTCAAAAGAGCAGACTGGAGTCTTTTTTTGTAAACAGTGTCAAGCCTAAGAATTCTATCTAGAAGAAGATCTAGAAGATCATACCTCAGAAGAATTATGAAGAAGCTTGGAGTTGAATAAATTTGTTTTGAGAAAAATATTCTAAGTCAAGATCTCTATAAGTCACATATTTAGTGTTATAGAGAGGTCACTCGAGAACTCCAAATGACTAATAGAGAACTCATGAAAGCTACTAGAGAACTCAAAGATATCAACAAGTCAAATTGAAGACATGAAAATTGGAGATATCGACAAGTCATTTCTTCACTAGAGAACTCAGAGTTATCGACAAGTCAACATTCACTAGAGAACTCTGAGTTATCGATAAGTCAAATTTTACTAGAGAACTCAGAGATATCGATAAATCAAATTTCACTAGAGAACTCTGAGTTATCGACAAGTCAAATTTGACTAGAGAACTCTGAGTTATCGACAAGCCAATAACTCACTAGAGAACTCAGAGATATCGATAAGTCAAAGTGAAGATATGAAGATTAGAGATCTTGATAAGCCAAATTCGCTTCTAGAGAACTCAGAGACCTCTACAAGTCAAATCAACTATGGAGTATTAGAGATCTCGATAAGTCATTATACTTATCGAGATGTCAAGATCTCTACATGCCTAACTGGAGATCTCGAGGTAAAATCTCAAAGTACAAATTGCAGACCAGTTCAATATCCAAGATTAACAATCAACAAACAATCCAACCAGTTAGATTGACAAGTCTACAAAAAGCAGCTTGAAGAGTGTGCAAGATCAAGGGTGAAGATAAAATGACAAAGGAAGATCAAGATTAACACAATATGCAAAGATATGCTAAGCCAAAAATGGAAGATATACTTTTCTTAAAATGGAAATGATTAGTGACAGTTTACTAAAGTGAATAACATCTCTTATTGTACACTTTGTAAACTAGCAGTTAACTAGAATATAAAGTTAACACTGGTCCTTTGTTAGATTGTAAAGATTAGATCAAGAACTCTTGTATCCTCTCTAAAGTAGAAGCAAAGCTGTTTATCAAAAAAGAGCCTAAAAATTTTGTACCAAAACATTCTTAATTTTTATATAAAATTAAGTGAGTTTTGAAAGATCCGTGTTATTCATAGCTATATATTTAATTTCTGTTATAACACATCTTACTACAAGATTTGATTTACTTTGTTCAAATCCAAAATAGTTCAAGAAAAGCATAAAAAACACTAAAACACATTCACCCCCCTCTGTGTGTAATTCATTACCTAACAAGTGGTATCAGAGCAATATCTGAAAGTAAACAGATTCAAGATCTTGGATAAATTAATACACAGAAAATCAGTAGCATCAAAATTCCTAATTTTGACAAAGCTAACTACACTCTTTGGAAAAAGAAAATGTTGCTGTTCATCAGGATGGCTAATCCACTCTACATTCAGATTCTCAAAAATGGGCCCTTCACTCCTATGTTTAGAGTTGAGGAATCAACAGATGGTGATATGGTCATTCCAGCTCATTATGCTCCAAAAGACCCTTCTGAGTACACTGAGCCTGAAAAAGAGAAAGTTTCCCTAGATAGTGGCTTGCAGCTGCCAACAACATTATTAACTGTGACACTGCCAAGCAGATCTGGGAAAAGATTGAAATATTCTGTGAGGGAACTGAGGAAGTTAGATCTAATCAAAGAAGGATACTGATTTCAAAATATGTAGGTTTCATGACCAAGCCAAAAGAAAGTTTCACTGATGTGTTTGAAAGGTTTAATAAGCTGATAAATGACTTGCATTTCCATGACAAATACTATGAAGCTGAAGAAGTGAATCTGACCATTTGGAACAGAAAATTTCTGCAATTAGAGAAGAGAGAGATCTAAGCAGGACAACACTGGAAGTTCTTTATGGAATATTGAAAATATATGAATTAAAAATAATTTAAAGAAAATCATTAAGATCTGGTCAAGGGCATGTTGTAGATGGTTTAAGTGATCTAATTGTCAATGAAAGCCAGACCTATAATGTTGAGCCAAGATCCCAGACTCCAGTTACCTCTAAAAGTGAGCAAAGAACCAATGATTCACAGGAACAAGTCATTCTGGAATTGGAAGAAGATGAGTTCTACACCCTAGATGAACTTGATGAGCTTGTTCAGTCAATGGCCTATCTGGAAAGAAAGTTCTCTAACATTAGAGTAAATAAGCCAAGATTCTTCAAGGGTAAAGGATAATCATTCAACAAAGACATCAACTGGAAAGGAAAAGGGAAGTACACATCTGATAGTAAAAATGGTTACAAAACTGGATTTGTTGACAGATCAAAGATAAGGTGCTTCAATTGTGATGAACTAGGCCATTTTACTACAGAATGCAGGAAACCCAAGAAAGTAAAGAAAGACAAAGCTTATCTTGAATTGGAAGCAAAGTATAAAGCTCTTCTGAAGAAACAACAAAGCAAATCTTATATTGCAGAGGGAAAAAGTTGGGATGATTCTGAAAATGATAAAGACGAGGAAGTTGGAAATTATGCACTAATGGCCTTGGAGCAAGGAGACTCATCCTCATCAAAATCACAGGCACCAACTCTCACTACCATTGATTTAAATGTGAGTCAATATAAGGAAACTGTAGAGAAGATGAGCACATAAATGTTTCACATACATACAAGTATGGTTGTTGCTAATGAAGAAGTTAGCAGAATGACAAAGTTAAATGAGAAATTTGAAAATGAGAAACAAGAAGCTGAATTGTTGTTGGTAGAGCTTGAAGTTGTAAGACAAGAGAATGCATATATGAAGAATAAGCTCAAGTGTGCATATGAGATTGAATCAGTGTTAAGGGAAAAGCTAGAAAAGAATGAAGTGAAGTTGAAGTCCTTCATGAATGCATCTGAGTTGGTTGGACAATATCATGAGAAAAATAAACCATGTGCAAATATTGCTATTGGTCTTGATTATAATGCCTTGAACAACAAGAAGAAAAATATATGTGATAAAGGAAAAGCAACAGGAAATGAAAATGTTCCAACAATCCTGAAAAAGGTTGATTCACCTATGTTCAAGGAATGTGAAGTTAACTTCAGTGAAGAAGAGTTGATTATCAAGTAAGAAATTGCTGATGAAGATAATGAGAAGAAAGATGCAGAAGCAACTCAATCTTTCAAAGCTGAAGTGAAGCTCATGGATAACCAAGGTTCCAAGACACCTGTCAAAGAAACCAAAACTGAAGATGCAAGAAAGAAAAAGAAAAATAGAAATGGAAAAATTGGGATAAACAAAAACAATAGTTTTGCTTATGTTGCAGATACTCCAAGAAAGAAGTGTAAAAAATGTGGCTCTGTGAATCACCTAACTCACCTTTGTAAAAAGGTTGTTAGCAAGCCAGCTGAAGGAGCCTGCAAATAGAATGAAGCAGATGCAAATGATCCCTACTCATTCTATGACAAGTTTGACTGCATCCCTTGCAACTTGAAAGTGATGAAAAGTTGTCACAAACTGAGAGTAGACCTCAAGGAAACAAAAATTGGGTCTACAGCAGATAGGAAAAGTGCACAACAGTCATTGAATTCTATTTTATCTGAAACAACTCATTTTACTTCTGCTAAATCAGTTAACAAGAAGAAAGTACCTAACACTGTTTGGGTTGCTAAACACACTTAATACTCATTGTGTGCAGGGAAAAATGAAGAAGGTCATATGGATCATTGACAGTGGGTGTTCCAGATATATGACAGGTGATAAGGCCCTGCTATCATAGTTTGAGGAGAAGGCTGACCCTTTGGTGGCCTTTGGAGACAACAACAAAGGATTCACAATGCGATATGGCAAGATTGTTTCTAGAAATGTTGTCATTGATGATATAGCACTGGTAGCTAGTCTTGAAGTGCATCTTCTCAGTGTTAGCCAATTTGCAGACAAAGGCTTTAAATTTTTATTCAACAAACAAGAATATACTTTTATCAGCAAGAAAACTGGTGAATTTGCTCTGAAGGGAGCAAGAAAATGAAGCTTGTTTGTTGCAGACTTGGACTCAACAAATAAGGATGGTATCTGTTGCTTCTACACCAAGGCATCAGAAGAATAAAGCAAGATATGGCATAAAAAGTTGTCTCATTTGAATTTCAAGGCAATTAACACCTTGGTCAAAAAGGAGTTAGTAAGAGACATGCCTAATCTTGAGTTTGTTCAAGTTGAAGCTTGTCAAAAAGGAAAAATAAAAAGATCAAGTCACAAGTCAAAAATTGTAAATTCTATAAGTGCACCATTGCAACTTATTCACATGGACTTGTTTTGGCCCAGTAAATGTCTTATCTATTTCAAGGAACAAATATGCACTTGTGATGGTGGATGATTTCTCAAGATATACTTGGGTAGAGTTCATGCATTCTATAGATGAGACTCCACACATCATAATTGAGCACATTAAGAAGATAAAGAAACAGGCTGAAGATCATAATTATGTAAAGAGATTAAGTGATAATGGAACAGAATTCAGGAATGCAAAATAGAGTGAATTCTGCAAAAACAAAGGCATTGTACAAGAATTTTCAGCTGCTAGAACACCTCAACAAAATGGAGTAGTTGAGAGAAAGAACATAACATTAGTTGAAGCTGCTAGAATAATGCTGCAAGATGCCAAGTTGCCAACAAATTTCTGGGAAGAGGCTGTTAACACTGCATGCTATACTCAAAACAGATATCTCATTAACAAGGCTCATACAAAATCACCTTATTCAATCATGTCTAAGAGAAAGCCTGCTGTAAAGAATCTTCATGTGTTTGAAAGCAAGTGTTACATTTTGGAAGACAACTCTCAATATGTGGGAAAATTTGACTCAAAAGTTTTTGAAGCAATTTTTCTGGGATATTCATTGGAGAGAACTGCCTACAAGTTCTATATGATTGATCAAAAGAAGATTATGGAAAGCACAAATGTGACTTTTGATGATGACAAGTGTCCAGGCTTGGAATGTCTTGATAGAAATGAAGCTGAAGCCCTTACATTTGAAAACGTCAATATTGATAGTGATTTTGATGGTGAAGATGAAGTCAATGCACAACAGATGCTGAATGAAGAGTATACTGAACATGAAAATTATGGGAATGAAAGCTCATCTCAAACACCTGAATTTGATAGCACAAACTCAGGGGGAGAAAGAGAAGAATGATCTAACAGTCATACCAATAATGAAGAAAATGATGAAGGCACAAGTCAATAAACTCATACAAGAAAGTGGGATAAAAGTCACACTAGAGAAGCAATTATTGGTGATTTTACTGCTGGTGTGAGGAGTAGAAGTGCAACTGCTAATGAGTGCCTACATGCATGCTTTCTATCTTAAATAGAGCCCAAGAAAACTGAAGAAGCTCTAATGGATCCTGATTAAATATCTGCAATACAAGAGGAGCTTAAGTATTTTGAAAGAAATAAAGTTTGGGTGTTAGTTCCTGCACCAAAGAATAGAAGCATTATTGCAACAAAATGGGTGTTCTGGAATAAGAAGGATGAAAATGGTATAGTTACCAGAAACAAGGCAAGGTTGGTTGCAAAAGGCTACTCACAAGAAAAAGAAATTGATTATGATGAAACTTTTGCTCCAGTTGCAAGACTTGAAGCAATAAGGATTTTTCTAGCATTTGCTGCACATTCAAATTTTAAAGTTTATCAAATGGATGTCAAGAGTGCCTTCCTAAATGGTGAGTTAGAAGAAGAGGTTTATGTGCAACATCCACCTGGCTTTGAAGATCCAGAATTTTCAATTTTTTTGTACAAGTTACTCAAGGCTCTATATGGACTAAAGTAGGCACCTAGAGCTTGGTATGATACATTGTCAGAATTTCTACTGAAACATGGTTTTACTAGAGGTACTATAGACAAGACTCTATTCTATAAGCAACATTGTGGAGATATGATCCTAGTTCAGATCTATGTGGATGATATCTCTTTGGTTCTACAAATGAAAAGCTTTGCCAAAGATTCTCCAAGCTTATGTAGAGTGAATATGAAATGAGTATGATGGGGGAATTAAGTGACTTTCTTGGACTACAAGTCAGTCAAAGAAGTGATAGAATCTTCATCAGCCAAACTAAGTGTATTAAAGATTTATTGAAAAAGTTTGGCATGGTTGATTGTTCACCTGCATCTACACCTATGTCTACTACAACAAAGTTGGATGAAGATAGAAAGGGCAAAAATGTAGATATTTCAAGCTATAGAGGGATGATTGGATCATTGCTTTACTTAACTGCAAGTATACCAGACATCATGTTTTCAACATATTTATGTGCAAAATTTCAAGCCAATCCAAAAGAATCAAATTTGATGGCTGTAAAGAGGATTTTAGATACTTGAAGGGGACTCCAAACTTGGGATTATGGTATCCTAAGGGAACTGGTTTTGAAGCTGTTGGCTACACAAATGCAGATTTTGCTAGATACAGGGTTGACATAAAAAGTACTAGTGGAAGCTGTCAATTTCTTGGATAAAGACTTGTATCCTGGTATAGCAAGAAATAACAATCTGTATCAACTTCTACAGCAGAGGCTGGATACATAGTTGCAGGAAGTTGTTGTACTCAAGTGCTTTGGATTAGAAATCAACTAATGGATTATGGCCTAGTGTTATACAAAATTCCTATCATGTGTGACAATACCAGTGCTATATCTATAGTAGCTAATCCAGTGAACCATTCTAGTACAAAGCACATTGATGTAAGGTACCATTTTATTAGAGAACATGCTACAAATGGTACCATTGAGCTCATTTTTGTTCCAACAGTAAAACAATTAGCTGGCATTTTTACTAAACCTTTGGATGAAGCAACTTTTACTGGACTTGTAGGTGAAATTGGAATGCTTGATTCTTCATCCTAAGGCAAGAACTCAGCTAATGTGTTGCAGCAGATTAATTTCTAGTAAATCAAAATTAATTTGATTTAATTAGAAATTCACCAGAAATATGAATTATAAATATTTCAGAAATCTCTGCATATTTATTTTTCAAAAACAAAAAAAAATTGAACTTGGAAATTTTCAAATTATAAGTAAACTGCTTAGTTGTTAATCTACATCATTAATATGTAAAATTAACACAAGGCAGACTTAAAACTGATCAAAAGTATATAGAGAACTGAGTTCTCGATAAGTCTAACTGACTTCTTGACAAGTCATTTTAAGACTTCTCGAGTGAGTTCTCGATAAGTCAATTTACTGACTTCTCGATAAGCATTATTATGACTTCTTGATAAGTCATTGTAGAGTTCTCCAGTAGTATAAACTTACAGAGTTCTCTACAAGTTTAGTTTTTAGACTTATCAATAACTCAGAACTGAAATAATTTAATTTAATAAATTATTTTGGTAAATTACTTCTGGAAAATTTATTCTGATTTTATTTTGATAAAAGTTGGAATTAACTCAGTCCATTTCTTGACAAACTGGGTATTTATTTGACATCTCGATAAGTCAATTTTTAGTTTTAAAATGACATCTCGATATGTTTTTCACTTCTTAAATTGACTTCTCGATAAGTATACTCCAAACATTTATTTCTGACTTCTCAAAAAGTCATTTGCTTTTACTATAAATACCCAGACATCTCGATACATATACATACTTACAACTTTCGAGATCTCAAGTGACCTATCTTTTCAATCCAAAACCGAGTTCTCTCTCGTTTTCACTCCTTTCTCACTAATTTCTTTTACCCACTAAACTTCATACTCATATCAATGGCAGCCAACAATATTATACCCTTCATCCCCAAGGAGACCAACTTCCTTGCATTTCTGGATGCAAACCAAGCACCTGAGATTTTCCAATGCTTTGTCAAGTTCTTATCTGAGACCTACTTTGTAAATGCTCTTACTACTAATCCTGTGTTTTATTTGGATGTGTTAGGGGATTTATGGAACACAACAACAATAAGGACAGTTGTGCATGAGAATCAAGCTGCAACTATTGTGATAAACTACACAATCAAGGGACAACAGGTAGAGATTCTTGAGGGTGATGTCAATAAGGCTTTGGGCATTCCTATTGACAAACTGGTGGAGGCTCCAACTCAGGATGAGCTATATGAATTCATGGACTTCATCAATTATTCTGAGAAGATGAACCTGGCCAGCACGAACAAGAAACATCTAAGGAGGGAATGGTCATTTCTGTTTGACTATGTGATTAGGGCATTCACTTATAGGAAGTCAGGGTTTGACAACATATCAAGTGTTTTCCAAAAGCTGGTCTACTCAATGGCCCTCAACAAACAGATAAATGTAGGACACTACATACTGGAGGAGTTGAGCACCAGGCTAACAATGCCATTGGAGTCAAGAGGTAAAGAAATTTTTCTACCTAGATTTATTATGTCAGCTTTAAATTATAAAGTTAATGACATACATATGCTAGAGGGAGTAAATAGGTTACTAAATGGCGACTGTAAGCAAGTATCTAAAATTCTATTTGGATCACTTCTTACTAAGAATAAGGTTCCAGTAAGTCTTAATTTAAAACCTTTCATGATTGAAAGATTTAAGACTTACCCTTATTCTATGCCAGACATGAGAACTAGTACAAGTCAACTTAGTGCAACAATGGTTCCTGAGCCCGTGGAAGCACAAACACAGGCACACCCACAGAAACCTACCCATGTTGAGCCTGTTCCTTCAAAACCATTAGTAGATAGGAAACCAACCACCTCATCTTCTCAAAAGGATGAGGTGAGTAAAAGGAAGAGAAATGAGGCAACCTTAACTGTTTTAACTGAGAGCGGTGAGGACCAAACAAAACATGAGTCACCATTGGTCAAGAGATCAAAGAAGAGTAAGAAATCTGAGCTGACCACTCAAGCCACCTCTGTATCCTCCCAACAGGATGCAATTATAAAAATGGGGACTAAACAGACTCTAGATAGGGTGTGTCTATTGAAAAGAGCATTCACCCCAATGCATCTTGTACAGAGTCTGCACAACCTGTACTTGAAGCAATTCAAATGTATGGTAGGAGAAATAAGGATGAAATACACAGTGAGGGCACATCTTTTGAAGCTCCCTTATTTTTTCAAGGGGAGCTGCCAACACTCACTTTTGAGCAACAACTTCCAATCTCAAACATTTCTTCTTTAAGTACAGCACTTGAATCCATTTCTCAAGTGCAAGATAAATCAAGTGACTTGGTTCAAGAAACCTCGTTCACCACCCATACACTACATTCAGATGGTGAGAGGCTACTAGCTGGGGTAGACCTTGATGACACCATCAAAACCATGGGGGATTCATCAGTTTTTACTGAAGACCCCATGGATGTCACAAATGCACCTTTATATGCAAATCAGCCTTCACAGGCTGTTAGGTTTGGGGGTAGTACTCCTGAGGGGTAGCTATCTAAATCCTCTCCAATTCAATTGAAGGTTCCTCATGTAGGGACAACTCCCCTCAAAACCCTAGCAGAAATTGCATTAGCAGTTGATGCTAGGAGTAAAATTGCCAATGACCCTGCTATGGGGAAGGCAAGTTTATCACATTCAAGTGACAGTGCTTTGCAAGAAACACGAGGGTTTGAGACTGGTGAACATGACCATAACCCATTCAAATCCCCTCCAATTCAATTGGAGGTTCCCACTTTATGTGAGGAACAATAACTTGTCAAAACCACAGAGCAATCTGTGAGTAAAACTGTGACTTCAGTCATAGGTGGGTCTAATTCACAAGCTTCCACATCTCAATCACACCTCATCTTCCAATGGCTCCAAGACACTGAAATCAACCTTCTACAATTGAAGATCTTAGAGTTGATCAACTTAGAGGCCTTGCTCAAATCTCACAACAGCTACTCACATCCAACATGTCAAATCAGGACTACCAAGCTATCATGCTCTCCTACCAGGCTGATGTTGAAGATAATCAAGCAAAAATTGTTGATGAAGCTGGTCAGGATGCTAACTGTGATGCTTGGTTGGAAAAGGATTTCATAATTGAGATGGATGTTGTGATAGCAAAATTCAGGGAGGAATACATTATAATTCTGGGAAGCAATGCCAGATCCCTAACTCCACAAGAGGTGTATGATGCCATCAATGAGGTCTACAAATCTCAAATCAAGGCTCTCTATAACTTTGAAAAAGCACTACAAATCACATTGAATGGACATCAAGACAAATTCATGAAGATGGTCAGGGAAAAGATGGACCAAATCACCCCCTCTCAAACTGAGATCAAAAACCAATTCAAAAACTTCTTAGAACAAATGTTAAGGTATGATCTCAGTGGGATTGATAAAAGTGTAAATCCGCTCAAAGAATCCTTTGTAGCCTTGCACAAGGTAGTTTAAGATCATATCACTAAATCCAATGACACAAGGTGGAAGTTGGATCAAATGCACACTGCAAGATACACTCCTTCACCTCTAGTTATGGATGAAATTCAGAAAGTTGTGCAAGCTACATTTGGATCATCTACTGCTCTCTCTACTAGAAGCTCCTCTCCACAAGACCTTCAAGAACTCAAGACATAGTTAGCTTCTCTGGAAACCTCCAATGCATCTCTCAATGCTCAAGTTCAGGATTTGACTTCTCTGGTCAAGAGTCAACAAATAGACATCAAGACCCTGGTGGACTCTCACAAGCATCTCCAAATACAAAACTCTGTTGCTTTGGAAGCCATCATGAAGAAGCTCAACATCCCTCTACCATCACTTCCTGAACAGATAAGGCCTGAAATTCCTACTCCGCTTCTCATGCCTGCCAACAAGACTAAGGGGAAGATAGAGGCTAGGCTAGAAAAATTAAGATCATCTACTCAACATGTCCAAGGTGCTGAAAAGAGCTTAAGTCAAGAAGTAGATATTAATATGGAGAGGCTTATTAGGGCTGCTGAAGGACCAAGTCTGAGCAGAGAATTTGATGAATTGCTCAAGGCTCTAAGGCCTTGGACAGAATAATAAAATTATTAAGGGTAATTTTGGTGACTAAAGACAATTTCCAGGAGAAGAGGATAGTGGTCAATATAAATGACTCTGGGGTAGATAGATGTATGCAGGTGTCCCTCAATTATATTATCTCAAGGAGGGCATCTGAGTTGGATGTTCTGATAAACAAAGTCAGAGTTGTGATCCATGAAGACACTCAATTGCTAGCTGAACTGAAAAATGCTCAAATTACTGCTTTTCCAGAAGCATACCTACAACCAAGCAAGGGAATAACATACATCTGTCCTACCACCAAGCACTTTAAACACTTCCAAATCCCCAAAAATGTGTCATGGCTAACAAGAAGCTAATCATAACTCTGGAAACTGCCTTAAAGGTAAAGAAGAATAAGACTTTTGAAGATGAAGAGATGTTTAAGCTGTTGGGGAGATATCTAAGGGATGGTGAAGCCAACTTGCCCAAACCTCAAATCAACAAGGATAATTTGGATGATGATGAGAAGAAGAAAGATGATCAAAAACCTTCTGGCTCAAATCCAAGTCAATCTAGTAGGGCAGCTGGAAGCAAGGGTGGAGAGAAGAAGAATGATGAGAAGAAGAGAGGGAGTGAGAGGAGAAGCAAGAAGAATCATGATGGCTCAGAACCACAACAAACCCTAAAAATCCAAACAACTCTAGTTCAAACGTTAGCTCAACCTTCAAAGTCAACAATTTCAACCATCAAACCACCTCAAACCTCTAAGCCTAAATTCCTATACAAGCAAACTACTAACTCTTTTCTAAAAATTCCAATCACCACAAGCCAAACATCTCTAAAGAAAATCACAGTCCTACCCTCTGTCAAACCATCACACAAAACTCATTTCAAGTATGTTGGGAGAAAACCTAAGAAAGCTAAGCCTACTGAAAATGTTGAAGTTACTGAAAGGGCCATCTGGAATTGTTTCAAGCAGAATGATTTTCTACCCTTAAACTGGTGCAGTTCAGATGAAGACTATTTTAAACAACTGGCTGAGGAAATAGTTAGATTGTGGGTTGTTACTCTAAAGAAAGTAAGAATCTACTTTCAAGATGGGTCCTTCACTTTTCTAGGCAGAAATTTGATGGACACTCTCTCTCTCTCCAACAGAAATCAAGAGAGTGATAAGTTTGTTGAAGGACAAGGATACTGCTACAAGAGCATGTAGATCAGTTCTAGATGAATGGTTGAATGCAAGGGAAGAAATAAGAGCAAAGAGTAAAGAAAAATATGAGGAGAAAAGGAGAAAGTATGATGAAGAGATTGAAATGTACATCAAAAGATCAGAAGAACTTAAAGCTAAAGGGATGAGCAGAATCTCTAAAGATGGAAGATTTCCGAATGTAAAAGTTGGCTCATTTTCAAAATTCAGAATTGAAATGTTAGATGGTTATCGAAAGTAAGACAGACTCAAGCTGATAGGATCTCTAACAGGGACTCCAATTATAGAGGAACTTGAAATTCTTGTGTATTTAAAGGACCTCATTAGAGAAGAATCAAAAGTTCCAGTCTTTGTCTGATGTCTTTAAATACTCAAACTCAAAATCATCTAATCTACAATTGTTGTAATTGTGTCAATTTTTATATCAGCCTTATTTTCCATTTTTAAACTTGAGGTTAGTCTTGTTAACATGCATGAATTTGTGTTAAGCAATCTTCTCACAAATTGGGGGAGATTGTTGTGCAAGCCATGCCTGTACTTTAACAAGACTAAGTCAAATTGACAACCCTATATAAGTTGTATTGTAATCTTAATTTGTATTTTGTACTTGTAACATTTAGAGTCTGTAAAAATGTCAAAAGAGCAGACTGTAGTCTTTTTCTGTAAACAGTGTCAAGCCTAAGAATTCTATCTGGAAGAAGATCATACCTCAGAAGAATTATGAAGAAGCTTGGAGTTGAATAAATTTATTTTGAGAAAAATATTCTAAGTCAAGATCTCTACAAGTCACATATTTAGTGTTATAGAGAGGTCACTCGAGAACTCCAAATAACTTATAGAGAACTCAGGAAAGCTACTAGAGAACTCAGAGATATCAACAAGTCAAATTGAAGACACGAATATTGGAGATATTGACAAGTCATTTCTTCACTAAAGAACTCAGAGTTATCGACAAGTCAACATTCACTAGAGAACTCTGAGTTATCGATAAGTCAAATTTCACTAGAGAACTCAGAGATATCGACAAGTCAAATTTTACTGGAGAACTCTGAGTTATCGACAAGTCAAATTTGACTAGAGAACTCTGAGTTATCGACAAGCCAATAAGTCACTAGAGAACTCAAAAATATCGATAAGTCAAATTGAAGATATGAAGATTAGATATCTCGATAAGCCAAATTCTCTTATAGAGAACTCAGAGACCTCTACAAGTCAAATCAACTATCGAGTATTAGAGATCTCGATAAGTCATTATACTTATCGAGATGTCAATATCTCTATATGCCTAACTGGAGATCTCGTAGGTAAAATCTCAAAGTACACATTGCAGACCAGTTCAATATCCAAGATTAACAATCAACAAACAATCCAACCAGTTGGATTGACAAGTCTACAAAAATCAGCTTGAAGAGTGTACACGATCAAGGGTAAAGATTAACTGACAAAGGAAGATCAAGATTAACACAGTATGTAGAGATATGTCAAGCCAGAAATGGAAGATATACTTTTCCTAAAATGGAAATAATTAGTGACAGTTTACTAAAGTGAATAGCATATCTTATTATACACTGTGTAAACCAGCAGTTAACTAGAATATAAAGTTAACACTGGTCCTTTGTTAGTTTATAACAATTAGACCAGGAACTCTTATATTCTCTCTCAAGTAGAAGCTAAGCTCTTTATCAACAAAGAGCCTATAAATTTTGTAGCAAAATATTCTTAATTTTAATATAAAATTAAGTGAGTTTTGAAAGATCTGTGTTATTCATAGCTGCATGTTTAATTTCTGTTATAACACATCTCACTACAAGATTTGATTTACTTTGTTCAAAACCAATATAGTTCAATAAAAGCATAAAAACACTAAAACACATTCACCCCCCTCTCTGTGTAATTCACTACCTAACAGTAATAATATAATCAAAACGCAACATCATTTTTATATTATATTCCAACCAACTAGCTTCGCTTTTTCTTTCCAAATAATGTAAGCGAAAATACATGGATAACTAGTTGGAAAGACCCTCTTAACAAATATGCTTGTCAAACTCTATCTCTCTCATTCAGAGAAATTTTGTTGATACTTTTCCTCAATCCCGGATCAACTTCAGTATTAGACACATTAATTTTAATAAGAGGAATTGCTACTTCAGGTGTATTGGATATATTAGCTTTCATAAATACTTCTATTTCTGGATAGAAGGATTATTAACTACTTCTACTTCTGGAATAACATGATCATTATCAGATGGTTTAATTCTCTTATAAAATCTCTCTATGGATGATGGCTCAAGTCTGTTACATATTTAACACAAATACTGAAATAAATAGTGAAACTTATCAATTAAACACATTTTAGCCTGTGGAAAGAGGGATTCAAGAATTTGAGATTTTATTTAAGAATCTAGGTTTTTGGAATTCAAAATTGAAGTACACAAACACAACAACTAAAATAAAAAATTAGGAATGGAATTCAGAACGGAAGTATAGAGATACTTACATATGATATCTAGATGCTCTTCAGTTTTTAATCTTCATCTTCTTCCGGTTTTTGAGTTTTAACCCCAGACCCAAATTGATCCAATTTGATTGGATAGTATGTGTTTACGTGTTTGCCCAGGGAACCTCATCTCATCTACCACTTTTTTTAATAAAAGATACGGGGAAAATACAGATTTTTATATACACAAAAGTAAAAAAATATTAAAATATTATGTGGGCACGTGACCACATGGGCCTTTCAGTGTATCCTCTTATGTTCGTGCTCCATAATTTCTGATATAAAAAATAAAAAATGCACCATACCTAAAAACCTTAAACAATTTTTCATTTTGAAAAAGATACCATACACGACAAAATATATGAAGCTTTAAACACTTTACAACATTAAAGTATTTTTATAAATAATTAGTGTAATAAGATTTTTTTCCTTAAATATTTATACCTCATTATCTTCTCCAAGTACCAAGTTGTGGAGCACCAGTTTGAAGATTCTTATTGGGCTATGGAAGATAACTTTATATCCTTGCCCGATCCAAACCCAAAATCTTGGTTGTCATTCAGAACCTAATTAAGATCTCTAAATTTAAAAGTGCTAGAAGGGTCATCAATCAGTGCTCCCCAACATCTGCGCTGTCCATCTGAGTTTGTGAATTAGTGAGTAATCAAGATCTCCAAAGTTAAAACTACTAAAAGGTCCTCAAAAATGATATCCCTAAATCTATATTGTCATTTGAAATTTGAGATTTATATGACAAATAAAAATCTTTTAAGTATAATCTACTAAAAGGGTCCTGGACTATCCTTATTCTAGAATCTACATTGTCACCACAGAATGTGAATTGAAAGGTAGATCAAAATCTTTAAAATTTAATTCGTAAGAAAGTCTTTAACCGGTACAATCATATTATTTTGGTTGTCATCGTAGTCTACGAACTGATTTGAAAAATACCTTTTCTATATATTTATAGTTTAAAATATCATAATAAAAAAATAAACATGTATTTTCACTAAAGTGACATACCTTACAACTAATGTGCAATCTTTTAAGTTCGTCAATGAAAGTTTTATGGTCTGGGGTAAACTCCTTGTTAGATATTGAGTACAACATAGAGGGGGGGGGGTGAATGCATTTTCTTGATTTTTAGGCTTTTTCAAACTATTTGGATATGGTGAACAAAGCAATCTAATTTCTAGAGATATTTGTGTTAAACAGAATTAATAAAGCATGCACAGCAAACACAGTATTTTCAAAACTCATTGTATTAAAATTAAGTATGTCTTGCTACAAATTTCTGGGTTCTTTGTAAGTAAAGAACTCAACTTCTGTCTTGAGAGAGTACTTAAAAATCTAGACCTGTTTGTTAGAATTAAAAGCAAAGGACCAATGTTTACTTTATAGATTTGGAAACACAGGTTTATAAAGCATGCAATAAGATGTACAAAAACTTACTTTAAGTTATCTATAAAACTTTCCATTTCTGGCTTAGTGAATTCTTGCAAATCTTGTAAGTCTATAACCTTCCTTTGTCAGTTAATCTTAGCCCCTGATCTTGCACTCTCTAAGCTGCTTTTGTAGACTTTTCAATCTAAGTGATTAGATCATTTGTTGATTGATAATCTTGAATCTTTAACTTGTCTTCATTCTGTACTTGAGGTTAATATCGAGATCTCCAGTTTGTTGTATAGAAAACTGACATCTCGATAAGTATAATGACTTATCGAGATCTCTGAGTTCTATCTAAGTATTTTGACTTGTCAAGGTCTCTAAGTTCTCTATAAGTGAATTTGGCTTATCGTGGCCTCTGAGTTCTTTATAAGTATCTTTGACTTGTCGAGATCTCTGAGTTCTCTATAAGTGAACTTGGCTTGTCGAGGTCTCCAAAACTTTGCATGTAGAAATGACTTGTTGATATCTCTGAGATCTCTATATGCATTTTGACTTGTCGATATCTCTGAGATCTCTAATAAGAAATTGACTTGTCAATATCTCCAATCTTCATATTTTAATTTTGACTTGTCGATATCTCTGAGTTCTCTATATATAGAAATGGCTTGTCGATATCTCCAATCTTCACATCTTCATTTGACTTATCGATATCACTGAGACTTCTCTATAAGCCATTTTGGACTTCTCGATAAGTCATTTTGGAGTTCTCGGATGACTTCTCTATATGACTTGATCTGTGACTTGTAGATATCTTGACTTAGAGCATTTTTCCTAAAACATATATATTCAACTCCAATCTTATTCACCTTCTCTTCGAGGCATAATCTTGTTGATCTTCTTCCAGAGTTTATTCTTAGGCTTGAGACTGTTCATAGAAAAATACTCCAATCTGATCTTTAACATTTTTACAGACTCAAGTAATAAAATATAAAATACAGATTAAGACTATCATACAACTAAATCTTAGGGTTATCACTGTGACTTAGTCTTGTTATATTATAGGCATGTCTTTTACAACAATCTCCCCCAATTTGTGAGAAGATTGCTTATCACAAATTCATACCTGGTAACAAGACTAACCCCAAGTTACAATGATACAATAAAAGCTTACATACAATTGACAGATCATAAATACAGCTTTTATATATTAAGTGATTACATGAGTTTAATAAGTACATTCATCACATGAAATTCTCATATCCTGATTCTTTTCTAATGAGGTCCTTAAGATTTACAAGCAGTTGAAGTTCCTCTATGATTTCAGTCCCTCTTAGAGCTTCCACAAGCTTGAGCCAATCATCCAATGCATAACCATTCAAGTAACCAACTCTGAATCTTGAAAATCCGCCAACCTTTATATTCAGAAAGGGTCCATCCTTAGAAATTCTGCTCATCCCCTTTGCCTTGAACTCATTTGATCTTTTTTCAAAATGGCAATTTTTGCTGCATACTTCCTATCTCTTTCTTCCTTTTCAGCCTTTGCTTTTGCTCTTCTTTCATCTCTTACTTTCAGTCATACACATATTACAGCCCTCTATGCCCTTGTACTTGTGTCCTTATCCTTCATTATGTTGATCACCCTCTTAACTTCTGTGGTTGAATGTGTGTCCATTAAACCATGCCAAGTAGAGTGAAGGAGCCATCCTGATAGTAGATCCTGACTTCTCTTAATGATATAACCCACACTTTGACTATTTTTTCAGCTAATTATTGAAAGTAGTCATCATCTATGATGCACCGGTTTAATGGTAAAAAATCAGTCTGATTAAAGCAATTTCAGATAGCCCTCTCTTCAACTTGCAGCTTCTTTGGTTTTCTCCCAAAAGTTTTGAAATGAGTTTTGATTGGTGGATTAAATGAGGGTAGGTTAGAAATTTTTTTTAGGATGGTTTGGCTAGAGGTGATTGGTATTCTAAGTAGAGTGTTTGCAGTTTGTTTGTACAAAATTTTTCGCTTAGAGGTTAAGGGTTGTTGAATATTTGAGCTTGCAGTGGTTTGGGTTTGTTGGATTTGGATTGGTAGGATAATTTTCTTGTTTACCATCTTCTCTCTTCTTCATTCTTCTTTCATCTCCCCTCTTCTTATCATCCCTTTTCTTTTCTTCTACTTTGCTTCCAGTTGCCTTAGTATATTGAATGGATTTGAGCCAGAAGGTTTTTGATCATCTTTCTTCTGCTCATCATCATCCTTGTCATCTTTTGTGTTGAACTGTGTAGTTGGCAACACGGTCTCTGCATTCTGTAGATATCTCCCCAACATCCTAATCATCTCCTCATTTTCAGTTGTTTTAAGGTTCTTTATCTTTAGATCACTCTCCAATGTCATTATTAATCTTGTATTTACCCTTACACAATTTTTGGGTACTGTGAAGTATCTATACTGTTTAGTTTGTGGGCAAATGTAGGCCACTATTATGGATCAAAAACTAAGGTATAATAATTGCTGTATTTATTACTAAGAAACGTGAGCTTCGAGGCTTGATTTGACTGCTCTTGTATTTCGTGACTCGATCTGCCTTAACAAGATGCCTACGTACCTTGCTGATTACCAAGGATCAAGTCAAAAAACGTAGTTCTGATTCGTGGGGTAAGGCCCCTTATATAGATGTTGGGAGTCCTTGAATTGGACTTGGGTTAGGAGACTTGGTGGGCAAGTCTCAGAATTAGAATGGACTTTGGAGTCCTAGGAAGTAGGAAGCTGATTCCTTATCCCACCAGGTTCCCCGGAGGCCAATCTACAAGAATTTATTTCTCCACTAGGACTTATCTTGTCAGTTGACTTATCCATTATTAATTAATTATGAAATTAATTAATATTTTGGGTTTTGGGCCTTCTCAAATGGGCCTAGCTGTTGGCCCAATTCTGATATGATTAAAGCAACATTAATTACATACCCATGCCTTATTTTCTTCCCTATCATTTGCCCCACAACTTTTGAGAAACAGTGACTAGGTTTTGCAGAAGTTAAGTTCATTCGTTCCCTTACAGGGTATCGTTTTTGCGTAAAGTGTGGAGCGACCTACACATTTACAACGATTTGCTTTCATCCCTATTATTTAGGAATTATCTTAATTTCCAGGAATTTTCCCTGAATTCTGGGATTTTTCCTTAATTTCCAGGAATTTTTCCCTTAATTCTGGGATTTTTCCTTTATTTCCAGGAATTTTTCCCTTAATTATGGGATTTTTCCTTAAATTTCAGGAATTTTTCCCTTAATTCTGGGATTTTTCCTTAATTTCCAGCAATTTTTCCCTTATTCTGGGATTTTTCCTTAATTTCCAAGAATTTTTTCCTTAATTCTGGGATTTTTCCTTAATTTTCATGAATTTTTCCCTTAATTCTGGGATTTTTCCTTTATTTCCAGGATTTTTTCCCTTAATTCTGGGATTTTTCCTTAATTTTCAGATTTTTTCCCTTAATTCTAGGATTTTCCCTTTATTTTCAGGAATTTTTCCTCATTTTCTGAAAATATAAATATTTTTCAGAAATTTTTTAAGGAATTTCCTTATTTTTTGAAAATATTTAGGAATTTTTATTTTCCAGAATATAAAATCCTTTTTCAGAAAACATTTTTTTTCTCTCTTTTTTATATATATATTTCGACCAGGAATTCTGTTCGACCAGGATCTTGGTCGAATTAACCCTTGTCAGCTTCATTCCTCACCTCCTAGCTGATTTGCAAATTAACCCCTGTGAGCTTCCTCCAAACGCCCGGAGGAACATTTTATATTTCATGGTTTGTTGTCTTAGGGGAGGTTTTCCCTTATCTGTAGATATTTTGAGGAAGATTTTCCAATGTTATAACAGTTCTTCGAGTATTTGTGGTTGGGTCTACATTAAACAAAGGCCCAAGTGTAAGCACATTTTTAACAGCGCCTCCATTCCCGACAATAACCAAAATTGGAGAAATAGTTTTTTCGGGTTAAGATGGGAGAATGGTGACTGGGGCACTCTCTTCAGACCTTCCTTCGGGATGGTTAGTGATGGTAGCCTCAAATCCATTCACCTAACCCCCGAGGAAACTATCATTTATGATGAGCTTATTCGGGATGATGGTGCCACTATCAGCTGGACTCTTTTAGAGGAGTTCTCCCTCATCCACGTGGGGCTATCCTCTGTTTCACAACAGGGTATTTTTCTTCCCTTCTCATTTTTACTTTCTTTCATGCATTATTGACACCACTTATTTTGTTTTTTTTCTCTTGTTTTGCAGCTGCTAAGGAAATCAACGAGGATAACGTGCCTCTTGTTGAGGAGACTGCAAGGATGAAGAAGGCTCGCCTTGCGGGTTCGGATACTTGAGGAAAGGCTACGAAGCCTAGCTTCCTACGGAAGCACAATGAGCCCATGGTGGAGGTTCCAGCTGAGGGAGCTGAAGCCCACAGTGCCCCTATCTGTAATAACCCCAATTTTTGGAAAATTTTGAAACCCGGATGAATAGTAACTTTTGCTGACAATGCTGATTAAGGAAAATTATCAGACCACGTTATATAGGAGTACTGTTATGGAAATTCTAAGATCGTATTAGTATACCATAAAGTAAATGAGTGTATGTAAAGGTCATTAGAATTCGGATCCGGACACTTTGTTTTTTTCCCGAAAATCCACAAGATACGGAAAGAATTGAGTATAAGGTAACGTGATAAAAATGATTTAAATTCAAGGATTTTAAGATAGGATCATAAAAAGGAATATAAAATATTGAGAAAGGTTTAGGGGAACCCAAGTAATAAGATCCCGGGTACGATCCCTCAAACGATAAATGAGAACGAAAGTTAAGCGAACCGTATAACAGATAAGCGGTCTTTAGCCAAGTAATTAGGGGTTAATCAAAGAGGTTAGTGGATGATGATGTCATGACACCATCAAGAAGAAGACAAGTGTAACAAGATGACCTAAGCTTGATGACCTAAGCATGACAAGTGGGAAGAATTGGTTGGTTGATTGTGAGCCACACATTTTTCACCATGGTAAAAATTTAATTTATTTCCAAGACAAAAGGAAGCAACCAACCAACAAATATCATAACACAAATACAAATTGAAAGTTGACTTTCCCATTTCAAGAAGAAAACTCTCGGCTAAAACAAACCCAGCAACTTCAAACTGCCATATCTCCTTTAATACTCACTCAAATGTTGTGTTCTATAGCTCGTTGGAAAGGTATTGAGATGGCCTACAACTCTTGTTCACAAGTCTCTTCCAAATAAGCATGGTAAGACCCTCATTTTTATATTTCTTTAAATCGGACTTTTAGAAACTTCAAAGCCTAACTTTGTGTTCTTGATTTCTTTGGAAAGATCAAGCTTGTAGGAGGCTGCATAAGGCTTCCTAGTAACTTTCCACCCTCCAAGAAAGGTATAAATCTTCACACCCTTTAGTAATAAGTTTGAATGTTGAAGTTTGGAGATGGTTTGGATGGATGAGTAGTAATTTGAATGATAAGCATGATTCGAGCTTAATTGTTAAGTAGTTTAGTTGAATTTGGAGATGTTATAATATATGATTGGATTGAGATCCTTGAGCTTATTATGACTGAAATCAGTAGCATTGATGTGTATCTTGAGTTGTTGTTGATTGGTAGTTGGATTGATATGATTTGGAATGGTAAAAATTTGGGAAATCGCGTAAACATAGCCGTCGTAATGTCCGATATACTTTAGACTATTTTTACTCTTAACATCAGTACCCGAGAACTCCCTGTTAGATTTTGACCATTGCCATGATTAGATAGTTCATGTTACGAGCTTTGTTTTGATATGTGGTTCTCTTAAATCCGATATACGGTTTAGGAGAAACGACTGTTTTAAGTAACGGCATTTCGCGACCGAACCATTACCCCTCGCCTTACTTTGAAACCTTGGTTAAGGCCCTTAAATGACTAATTGGAATATGAAACAATTATGTAAACTGGATTAGGCAGTTGGTAAGGTACTCGCCTTAAAACCCTTAATGGTTAATTTATTAAAAATGGTGGAGCCGAGGATACTCGAGCGACTTAAGTGAATCATTAAGCGCGAAAGCGAACGTTAGGACTCTAAATGGTTAAAGTCTAGTTTCTTAAGCGACCGGGGTTTAATTCCGACTTATGTTGTTGTTCATAGGGTATCGGACCCACTCTAAGCTTAAGTCTATCCGGGAGCACTCAGACAAGTTTTCTACCCGTATAAACTATTGTTGTGATGTATATGTGTATATGCATGATCTTGTGATAAATGCATATTTGTTATTAGCAAATTCTTGCGATATATTGGAGCATGTGATATGGTATATATGCATTCGTATTCTTGATTTATATATCTGTTGGTTCAAATGCTTATTAGTTGCATAATACCTATGCTAGAGATAAGTAGTAATTGCGTATATCCTTAGTATAGGGGACCCAAAGGCGAACATTTTCTAAACCGCGGGAGTCGATGCTCCCGAATATATTATATATATATATTTATATATAAATGGATATAGTTTTCAAAACTATTGATCGAATAAGGTTTATTCGATAACTTTATTTTATTTAATGAATATTATTTGAATATTCATTCGAGGACTTACGACTCTGTTTATTCTATTTAATGATTATTAATTGGATATTCATTTGAGGATGTATGACTCCGTTTATTTTATTTAATGAATATTATTTATAATATTCATTCGAGGTATTATGACTCCGCTTATTATTTAATAATATTCTTTATTTTATTAAAGAATAATGTTTCGATAATCAAACTTATTTTCGATTATTCAAATAAAGATTATACTTTCGTATAAGTATATCTTTGGTTATTTAATATCCATTTCAAGTATGAGTTTTAAAACTTCTACTTCAATTATTTTTATAAAGATAATTCTTTATGGGAATATTATTTAAATAATAATATTCAGATATTTTCTAAATATATTGGGACTGATTTATTTTAATAAATCAGCAGTACTCCAAACATTCTTAAAAATATTTTCGACTCTTCAAAATGATTTTTAAAGTTAAAGTGGACCCCAAAACTCATTTTTATATTTAAGATCTTCCTTTCAAAGGGGATTTAAATACTCGCTCAAAACCTGGGGGATCCGGCTCTGTGGTGTATTTTACATTCGTAACGTGGTTGCTGTTTTGAGGAAACAATTTGATTACTTGCCCAACGTCCGGGAAGTAAGTCCATCTAATTGAGTCGGCATAAGCGACAGGCTGGGGTACGGTCTATCAAAGTGTAAGTGGCAGGGTGGCAGTCCATCAACGCGTAAGAGGCCGGGTGGCGGTCCAGCACAAGGTCCTTATGTGGCCAGGGTGATGACCGGTGGGGGATTCATCCATCTACTAGTAGAAAATGTTACTTATTGGTATCTTTGCCTGATCAGCAAGATATCAGGTTTATGCCAAAATTCTTTTCTTTCCAAAATTCATTGGATATTGCAACTCTGTTTATAATTTTCATAACAGAGGTTTTCAAGGAGTGTATGAAATGTATATATATATAGGTGTATATATATATCGGGACTTAATGAAGTATCTCGTAACTTCATTATTTATAATGATATTTCAAGGATTGAATCTATTCAAGTCTTATCTTGTAGTCTCACCTGGGTGATGAACTTTTGAAACTGATTACAACTTGAACGGTGGTAGTTCAAGTACTATTCGGATATAAGTATATTGGAGTATCTTGTAACTTCCTCTTTTAAACTTATATCTAGCAAATGATTATCTTATGCATGTCAAAGATTTTCAGAAAAACGTTGAGACAAGGTTAGATATATGAGATCACCTTGTAACGATAGTTTTATACAGTTATAAACTGGAACTCTGTGTATATTATGCATGAAAGAGGACTTCCAAGATTTTGAAAAGTATATATGTATATATACTGAATATTTTGCGACTTCATCGCATTAAGATATCAAACTTGGTCCATTTCTTTTGACCAAGACTTTCATGAGTACTATGAGAAGGCTCATATATTGTTAATCATTATACATATTATTTTGGTGGGCTTGCTGCTCACCCTTGCTTTCTTCTTTCATCACACAACAACAGATAGAAAAGATGAACATGACCAAGCTCCCAATTCGTGAGCGGATAGGAAACATTCCGCAGTTTCCTATAGGCGTTGATGTCGCTGTAGCTGAGGTAGGAACTACCAATAGGCTAGGCTTTCAACTTTTGATGTACCAGACTTATGTATCTTTATCAATTGTAATAATGGTAAAGAAATGTAAATCTATTCAGAAACCCTTTTAAGGTGTAATGGCATATAATTTTGGAATAAAATGACTCGTGTTACTTTTGGATATTCATCTCTGAGACTATAACTTGTGGTGTGTGTTTATTGTGGGGTCACAGTACAGAGTAGTTGATTGTTTATTAAGATTGGGTGTTATTAAGGGAAATGGAACTCGTGACAACCCGGATCCCCGACCCCGGATTTGGGGGTGTTACAGAAATGGTATCAGAGCTAAGCGTTATAAACCTCAGAGATGATGTGACGTTAAGATAATAAGTTCACAAAGATAATAAGAACTTTTGCCAAGTTCATAGTCGGGCTACCTAACATAGTACTGACAGTTAAAACCCTTATGGGAACCCTTATAAATATCGTGATAGAAGCGTAGTTCGTTATCATATATGGTAGCGGGACTCCGAACCCTGAGGTTGAGGAGCAACAACGCGATGATGTTTTATTAGTTATTGGAGATCAGATTGTGGATCCAATGGAACACCCTAATGAGGGACCGGATGATGTTCATATTGAGGATGTAGCGGTTGAGGATGTTGTCCTTGAAGGGATTGTTGCTGAGAAGAATCCCGTGGAGGGTCCTGACAAGAATGAATAAAGGACCACTGAGGAATTGATGACCATGGTTAGGGGAATTACCAGAGGTAGGATTGGCTGGTCACTACCGGATGTTCGTTCAAGTTTGTAAAGATAGTAGCCCCTTTAACGCGGCTTACTCGTAAGACTAAGAAGTTTGAATGGACAGAGAAATTCGAGAACAACTTTCAAGAACTGAAGCAAAGATTGGTGATGGCCCCTATGTTGGCATTGCCAGATGGAAAAAGGAGATTTTGTGATTTGTATTGACGCTTCACATAAGGAATTAGGGTGCTTCTTATACAGCACAGCAAGGTAATCGCGTACGCGTCAAGAAAATTAAAGGAATATAAAATTCGATATCCCCACCTATGAGCTTGGGCTCATGGCAATAGTTTTGCCCTAAAGATTGGAGGCACTACTTGTATGGAGAGAAGTGCGAGAATTACCTAAGCCATAAATGCTCTAGTACATTTTCACGTAGAAAGAGCTCAACATACGCCATAGGAGGCGGTTAGAGCTAATCAAGAATTATGATTGGGAGATTCTTTATCATTCGGGGAAAGCCAATGTGGTGGCTGATGCCCTTAGTAAAAAGGAGAGACTCAAGATTATAATGTCTTTGGGAGAGTTATAAGAGATTTTGAGAAAATGGAAATAGAAGTGAAGGTAACCGGAGCCGGTACCGAAAAGCTGTTTGAGATTGCAATACAACCCGAATTATTGGAAAAGAACATATTGTGCCAGAAAAAGTGATGAATGAAGGCAGAAAGCCAACAAATAGATAAGAGATTAATACCGAGAAAGATGATAAGGGAATAATGAGGCATTCCTACAGAATTTAGGTTCCAAATATTCAAGAACTTAAAGATGAGATCTTAGATGAAAGCTAGTTTGAGGAATAAGATTTAGAGCAAACCCTGAACATGATAGTCAGGGAGGTCGACATCAAGATAGAAGGAACCCATAACATAATGAAGTGGAAAACAAGGATTTTTAACGTATAAGATAACCCCGATTATGGGAGAAGGTTGGAACATTTCATACTGAGAAAACAGAAGTTGACAAGATAGGGAGAATCAGGATGGTACTCCTATTGGGCAATTCATGGACCTGCCTAAACAGAACTTATACTATTATCCCCAACCACCACCCTGAGGAAACAATGCGGTGAGAAATTCTTTCAGGTTCTTTAAGTCGCTTAGCTCTCAGAGTTCCAAGGAACAAGCTGACCCAGTCGAGGCAAGAGCCTGGCTAAAGGAAATACAGGAATCATTTGAGATTCTAAATGATTGACGAATCACAAAAGAGTGTTTTTGTCACTTACCCTCCTAAGAGAGAGACCACCCGCTGGTGAAAGTCCAAGGAAGGCACAGAGCCAGAGGTTACAATAAACTGATTAAAGTTCAGTCAATTGTTTTCAGGAAAGTACTTCCCAAGGTTATGGAGATAGTGTAAAAGCTTTAGAGCCAGAACAAAGGCGGACGAGTATGATGAATTATGAATCTAAGTTGTAAAAGTTGTCAAGATTCATTCTGAGGACACGAATCTAGAATGACGGGATATTTGAAATCAATGCTTATGTTGTGTTGGTTCATGAAATAATTATAAGAGAAAGGAAAATAAAAAGAAACTGAAGTGGAAAGGAATATTAAGGCAATAGAGTTGAGGAATGATAAGGGAGTTGGGTATGAGGAAACCCTAAAGAATCATAGTAATAGAAATAGAAAAGTATGTAATCGTCAGGATGAGGGTGATTCACCTTGAGTTAAAATTGATGGTTGAAGGCATAAGAGATACATATATTTTATCCCCTGTAAGTTGGGAGGATTCGAGGAAACCTTGAGATAGTTCGAAGGATAAATAATGAGACGCGGATAGACTGAGGAGACAAGGAAGTAAGAAAATTAGGAGAATTGGAGGAAGGAAGTGACCTTCAAGAATGTGAAGTGTAAGACTGGTGGATTGATACCCAGAAAGGGAGACGCCATGTATGAAAGACATCCCAACGTTGAGATGACTGTTGAGAAAAAAAAACAAAAGAAAATGAGGATTTATTAAGAAGATGTTCACGTTGAACACGACCAATATCTTCCAGAACATCCATGTTATCATTACCAAATTAGGAAAGAAAAGCAGATAACCGTTGTTATCTTTTGGAGGCCATTTTGATTGACCTCATTTTGAATACAGATGTTATTGTGAAATTAGGCATATACTATCGAGGTGAGAATGATTGAATAAGACACCCTTATCAGGGATATATGACTTGATTTATCCATGGAAGGATGCATGTACCTTTTTAAAGGTGGAATTAAGGATAGAACATCGGTAACTTAAAATGAATCCTAGGGGAATGCATAAAGGTTGGCATTTCACCCTTAATAGGGATAGTATGAGTTTTGACAGTATGAATTGGAAAGGATTAAGGTAATAAAAACCTTTAAGAATCAGTGGAGAATTTTTTTTCAGAAGTATATAGACAATGATTCTGGTATTAATAAATGGTATCTTGATATGCCCTGTATCTAGGAAATACAGGAGGAACAATTCAAGGATAACCTTAGAGGTTTTACAAGGAGAAAGGTAATATTCAAAATTCTCAAGAATAGAAATGTTGATAAAGGAAATATGACGTCATTATAATGATGCCAAGTGGGGCACGTGTTAAACCACGAGAAAGTATGGATCGAACCAGTAAAGGTCGAAATTGTTCAGGGCAATTAGGGACTAAGATAAAAGATGTTCTAAGTATGATTGAGAGTCAGTCATGACAGTGATTAACCTCTAAAGACTGAGGCAATAACTTATGGAAAAATGGTGATATTTTTTTTTACTCATCAGATTTTAAGGAAAACATCTTCACAAAGGAAGTGATTGAAATAAGGTAGAAAATTTATTTGGAGGTGGTTAAAATGACATTGACTGTAAGGAAATTTTACCATCAGGAAAGGCCAAAGAGGTGGCCGACACTTTAAATGTAAGAGGATAATTATAGGCGCTCGTGCGAGAGGAATACAGTGATGATGGTTGAAGCCGAGAAGGTTGTATTACGGTTCGGAAGATTGACATTCCTTCTGATGACTGTGCAATACTCAACCGTAATAGTAGTTGGGTAAAGGTTTAATTCGTGTAATCGCCATTAGCGGGCTATCTATCTTAGAAGGTCCTATCTTGAGAATAAGCCAAGACCATATTTTAAAGAGGACCAAATAAACCTTTGAGTTAAGTCTTCTATTGAAGGCATATGATTAAGAATGGTATTAACCTGCTATCGGTGCTTTGATTGAAACTCTTCTGCAATTTTATATGTTTCATGTCATGAAAGTACGTCAGAATTTGGAGTGTTCTTTATGAATTATGAATGGTGATTATGTTAACTCCTTAGAAGAATTCGATACGATATGTATGGACTCCGTATGGTTAGCTATTAAGACTTCATGGAAAACGAATGACGACAGTAGGTCAGTGGGGGACCATAGTAATACAGCAATGATTCTACGAGTAATGAGCGGATTACAAATGTGAGAGTTGTATTGGAATGGATGTTGAGATTGAGTACCACTAATCGGGTCGTGGTGGTGTATAAGTTACCATTGAATAGACTAATTAAGTAGATTATTTACCTATTGAATATTTATTCCTCCTTATCAATAGGGAGTCGTGTTACTATACGAGGAAGGTTGCAGTACAAGCATAGAATTCTAGTAACGATGATGTCTAGAATGAGATTCTAGATTCGATTTTCGATGTCGAGGGAGTTTCAAAGGTGATTGAGTATAAGCTCGAGGAAAAGCATGGGTCCATAGAATGATGGACGGAATAACAAAAATATTTAAGCATGCGAAATGCGATGCGATAATACTTGATGTTGATATATATACACATATGTTTTGTTCTCCTATGACAAACCTCTATAGTTCAGAGGTAGGTTCCAAGCCAGATATTTTGTGGCAGTATATTTTTTTTTCATATATACAATTCTCTTCAATTCGTTCTTTTCTCTTCTTTTCATTTCATATAAGCTGAGAAGAACAACCCTTCCAGAAGGGGAGGTATTGCCGAATGACTATCTATCTGTGTGATAGAAGCGTAGTAGGATACCACATGTTGTTTAATTGCTTGTCAAGTACTAAAGGCTGGCCACATTCTGTACTAACTATGCAATAGAACAAGTGTTCATGATCATAGTGATCTCTCAATAAATTCCTTTACTTCTATATGATGGATCAAGCTTTCAAAGATGGAAGCCGCTAGAAATGAAGTAGTATCAGTGCAGGGGTATTCCGATTCTAACGCATTCGTGATGCTAAGGTTGACGCGTTTATTTAAAGGTTATAGAACACTAGCGAGCAAAAGTGTAACCAATATGATATTAGGTACGGAAGATAGTAACAATTACGAACAGGAAAATAGTGGGTATTGAAAAGCAAAAACTATGCTAGAAGCTATGATGAGAGTCTGTGCGATAGACTTGAAAGAGTTTAGAATGATCACTTAGCACGAATTGAGTTTTCTTATGACGATGGATGATATGACAGTGTTGGAATGTCGCCTTACGAGGCCCTATACAGAAAGAGATGCCAATCTCCCTTGTATCAGAATGAAGTTGCAGAGTGCTAGATGTTCGGACCAGCAGTGGTCCAAGGGACCAAGGATATAATAGATCTAATCAGAGGACGACTGGTAGTAGCCCAAGATAGACATAAAAAGTATGTTGAATTGACAACGAAAGGAAAAGGAGTATGAAGTAGGGGACCTAGTATTGTGAAAGGTATCCCCTTGGAAAGCCTTGGAAAGGATTGATGAGGTTCAGAAAGAAAGGAAAGCTAAGTCCACGATTTGTTGGACCCTTGGAGATATTAAGACGTATTGGGAAGTTAGCATATGAGCTAGCCCTACCCCCGAACCTGTATCAAGTTCATAACGTGTTTCACATATCAATGTTAAGGAAGTGTAATCCGGATGCCAGACAAATAGGGGCATATGAGCGCATAGACATGCTACCAGGCGTAACCTATATTGAGCAACCAAGAAGGGTTATAGATCCAAAAATGGACAAAGTGCTGAGGAGAGAAGTTATCAAACTAGTCAGAGTTTGATGGAAGAACCACAATGTGGGAAAATTACGTAAGAGTTAGAAAGTGCAATGCTAAGAAAGTATCCCTACTCATTTTCTATCTGATTCCGGGACGGAATCCTTTTAAGGAAAGGGGACTGTAATAACCCCAATTTTTGGAAAATTTTGAAACCTGGATGAATAGTAACTTTTGCTGACAATGCTGATTAAGGAAAATTATCAGACCACGTTATATAGGAGTACTGTTATGGAAATTCTAAGATCGTATTAGTATTCCATAAAGTAAATGAGTGTATGTAAATGTCATTAGAATTCGGATCCGGACACTTTGTTTTTTTCCCGAAAATCCACCAGATACGGAAAGAATTGAGTATAAGGTAACGTGATAAAAATGATTTAAATTCAAGGATTTTAAGAGAGGATCATAAAAAAGAATATAAAATATTGAGAAAGGTTTAGGGGAACCCAAGTAATAAGATCTCGGGTATGATCCCTCAAACGATAAACGAGAACGAAAGTTAAGCAAACCGTATAACAGATAAGCGGTCATTAGCCAAGTAATTAGGGGTTAATCAAAGAGGTTAGTGGATGATGATGTCATGACACCATCAAGAAGAAGACAAGTGTAACAAGATGACCTAAGCTTGATGACCTAAGCATGACAAGTGGGAAGGATTGGTTGGTTGATTGTGAGCCACACATTTTTCACCATGGTAAAAAATTAATTTATTTCCAAGACAAAAGGAAGCAACCAACCAACAAATATCATAACACAAATACAAATTGAAAGTTGACTTTCCCATTTCAAGAAGAAAGCTCTCGGCTAAAACAAACCCAGCAACTTCAAACTGCCATATCTCCTTCAATACTCACTCAAATGTTGTGTTCTATAGCTCGTTGGAAAGGTATTGCGATGGCCTACAACTCTTGTTCACAAGTCTCTTCCAAATAAGCATATTAAGACCCTCATTGTTATATTTCTTTAAATCGGTCTTTTAGAAACTTCAAAGCCTAACTTTGTGTTCTTGATTTCTTTGGAAAGATCAAGCTTGTAGGAGGCTCCATAAGGCTTCCTAGTAACTTTCCACCCTCCAAGAAAGGTATAAATCTTCACACCCTTTAGTAATAAGTTTGAATGTTGAAGTTTGGAGATGGTTTGGATGGATGAGTAGTAATTTGAATGATAAGCATGATTCGAGCTTAATTGTTAAGTAGTTTAGTTGAATTTGGAGATGTTATAATATATGATTGGATTGAGATCCTTGAGCTTATTATGACTGAAATCAGTAGCATTGATGTGTATCTTGAGTTGTTGTTGATTGGTAGTTGGATTGATATGATTTGGAATGGTAAAAATTTGGGAAATTGCGTAAACATAGCCGTCGTAATGTTCGATATACTTTAGACTGTTTTTGCTCTTAACATCAGGACCCGAGAACTCCCTGTTAGGTTTTGACCATTGCCATGATTAGATAGTTCATGTTACGAGCTTCGTTTTGATATGTGGTTCTCTTAAATCCGATGTACGGTTTAGGAGAAACGACCGTTTTAAGTAACGGCATTTCGCGACTGAACCATTACCCCTCGCCTTACTTTGAAACCTTGGTTAAGGCCCTTAAATGACTAATTGGAATATGAAACAATTATGTAAAGTGGATTAGGCAGTTGGTAAGGTACTCGCAAAAGAATCGCCTTAAAACCTGTAAGAACCCTGATTTTTGTAATATTTTAAAACTTCTGTGAATAGTAACTTGAGCTAATTAAGTAATACGTATGGGGATCATCATAAAATGAATAGTGGAATTTTGAGAATCCGAGATCATATTCTTGTTTATCGAGGAAAATAAGTGAATGTAAAAGCCGACGAAATTCGAAGATTCACAATTATACTACGTGTTTTCGTATCCGTAAAGAATGGCGTAGAACCGGGAATACTACGTGAAATAAATAATATATCAAGGTGTTTCTATGATCAAGAGAAGGAATTGAATTGGTTATAGGATTATAAGCAATAAAAGAAATCTCTACGAAACAAGTCGTTATACGTGGAAACTATCGGAATGGAACGACGATTGCGTTTACGATAAATAAACGAATGAGAAATTAAATCCCATGCAAGTTGGCCATGCATAACCAAGTCCTAACTAGTAGTTAGGAGTGTAACTAGATGATTAGAAGCTAACTAGAATAGTTAGTGGAATAGTGTTGAATAGTGATGGGAGACAAACAAGTACACAAGCCATACTTCTCCCTTTTCTCACTTCACCACACAATCAAACCAACCCATACCTTTGCCAAAATATTGTCAAATCTGCTGCATACATCCCATATATTCATTATACACTCCCACACTTTAGCCACAAAAGAAAATAAGCCCTTTTCCCTCACTTAAAGCTCTCCCATTTTTCATTCCAGCAGTTCGGATTTTCTGAGCAAGGGAGAAAGAAAAATTCATAACTCAAAATACACTCATTCAAATATCATGAAATTTTTACCATAGCTTCTCTATATCATGGGTAAGCTTCGTAACAAATTTCAGCCTCAAATTAATTGTTTTCAATTTTATAAAAATGTTTGAATGAGGTGCAGAAAGGTTACTCCGAAATTTTAACTTGTTTCTTGGTTTTGTTTCTTAAGGATCTAGCCCTTCTAAGTGTTTTCTAAGAAAACCAAGCCTCAATCATCCTAGAACTAACCTTCCTAGTGTCCAAGAAGGTATAACTTTCAACCCTTTAAGGTTTTATGGTTGGATTTAAGAGTTATGTTTGTTGTAGTGTTAAGATCCAAAGGATTGTGTTTGTTTGAGTTTGTATTGATTATGTTCTTGCTAAAGGCTTGAGATGTTGAGTTGTAATCCATGTATGTGGTACTAGATAGAGCATATAAGGTTCATGTGGGTGGATCTTGAGAAGTACTTGTGTTTATGATGGTTATAGGTAGTGATTGTGTTAAGATCAAGTAGTAGAAATTGAGTTTGGGCATTCTTGCACTTGATCTGTTTTCTGCAGGACATTCGGCCATGAAAATGGTTAAAATTTGAAAACCACTGGCCATGAATAGATAGATATTGTTTTTTAGTTTCTATACATGTGTAGATCATCATGAGGAGATTTACGGTTTAGGAGTTATGGTCGTTTTAGTGTAAAACATTTCTGCGATTAGCCAACTGCACTTAAGTCCACTTGCATGGTGATTTTGAAGGACTTAAAATAATTCTGAGATTCTGGAAAACTTATAAAAAATGGATATGACAGTAGAGAAGACTGTACAAAAAGAATTTTGAGAAAATATTAATTTTTCGATTTTATAAAAATGTTTTGGTAAAGTGAGCGCAAGCGAGAAACGCATAAAAACCTAGTTTTAACGCGCGTTTTCTCACGTTCGAGCTTAAAACTCGAAATGGACTTTCTAAAACGAACGATCGATTCCAAAACTCGACCATGTTATAAAGTGAGAATATAAGTGTTGAGAATGTGACGATTGAAGATTCGTTATACTTGAGTAGTTGCGAAAGTTGCTTAATAAAAGCGAGACGTTAATCGCGTACTAACTTAGACCGTTGGTTCTTGTTTATAGATCGCCAACCAAACACCAGAGACCATACCACTTCGATTACTCGAGGCAGGTTTTTGAAACCCTATCTCATACTATCCATGCTATATATATACTGTTGTGATATTGATGCCATGATTTACATTTCAAATATATATGCTTGTCTATGATATCAATGCATACGAATTATGCGATTGTTACGAAAACAAATTTTGTTTTACACGAGTATGAGAAATTGAAATGTATTTCAAATATAATATATGATAATGGGAGTTGGAGATATTTTAATAGCGATTTAATTCCGGAGAGAGCCAGACGCGAAAGATTTCTATTTCCATAAATAAAGTACCTTTCGCGTAATATAGATATCAAGCGAACGATTGAGATTTTGACTTAAACTTCGAGAAATATTGGTTTATTCATTTAAGGGACACCCTTACTTGATTGATTATTTTATAAAGCGATACTTAAGGGATTATTAAATATCCAGAAAGTATTTAAAAATATACTGAATAGTTTATAAATCATTTCACGTTATTTAATAAAGATTTAACTATTCAAAGAGCAATTATAGGATACCAAACCCTGTTTTGATTATTTGATTAAGGTGTCTCCATTCGTTGGACCTCATTCAAAAATATTTTGTATTTCAGAAATATTTTGTATTTAAGGTTTATTAATTCATTGAACCTTAATTAGAAATACTTTGTACTTAAGATTTTATCAATTCATTGAACCATATTCAGAGATATTTTATATAGAAGGTTTTTATCAATTAATTGAACCTTATACAGAGATGTTTTATTTATAAGATTTTATCAATTCATTAAATCCCTCTTAAATTATTATGAGACCTTAGATATTTAATATCTTCGGACTTCTAAAAACTTATTTAAAAATAGACATAGTTCCCAAAGGTACTTTCTAAATTATTCAAAAATCTTGAAAGAGATTAATCATTTGAAACGTATCAAAACCTTAGGGAACTTAGTCTAGAAGCATAAGAGTTTTGCTTCCTCGTTCAATAAAGAACAAGTGAGTAATATATGTGTCACCTTACTACAAATAGGGATTTGAAAATGATTTTAAATTCAAAACTCCGACAACGCCCAAAGATCAATTGAGTTAAAAGTGATGAATAAGTCATCTTATTTAGAGGTCAACTTTTAACGACCTATTCCTTCGAAAAAGGATTTTGAGCAAAAGATATAATTGTTTTGGGACTGGAATGTGGCATGCCCGGCACGGAGTGGTATCGGGCAGTGACCAAGCGCGGAGTGGCGCATTATGCAAGCGTGGAGTGGCGCATTGTACGGTTATATGGTCTATGTGACCATTGACTTTCGGACTTGCACGGCAATGGGAAACCACCGTGTAGTGTCTTGATGAGCCCAAAGGTGGCTAGGTTTGTATTCCTTCTACTAGTAGAGAAAATTTCGTATTCGGCTGATCACCGATACGTGGTTTATTCTAGTATAGTCCCTTTCTTCCATTTTGGAAAAACTGTTGTGAAATATACAATAGAGAGCCGATAAGGCTGAGTTTTAAACAAGGATATTGATGAATATATATCAAATCCATTTGAGAAATCTGCCGATAAGGCTGAGTTTAAATAAGGATGTTGATGATTATATATCAAATCCATTTGTGAAATCTGCCGATAAGGCTGAGTTTTAAATTGGGATGTTGACGAATATATATCACACCCATATGAGAATCTTGGTTCGAGTAACATCTTGAGATTTTGAAATAAAATGAGTACGAGTATAAAATGATTTTGAGAAAGAGATGAATACAAGTATTCATTGGATATACTATTGTAGTTGATTTTGAGAATATTATAAATTTGATAAGCATATAAACTTTCAGAACGCTTTGGAGATACAAAGTATAATTATTGGTTTTATTTATCCTTACATACTTAAATATGGGGATATATACCTTGCTGAGCTTTAATGCTCACCCTTGCTTTTATATATCATATCACAACAGACTACCAGCATGGATCAGACCAGGACTGCTGTCCTTAGGCGGGTAAGGAACGCTCGTGAGTTCCGTAGGCTTTTTGTGCGCCAGCCCCGTCAGGTAGATAAGTGGAAATGATTTATTTGATAATGTTTCCAAGCATATAACCTGTGTGTATGTGAGTTTGAATAAAAGGTCGAGTAATATTGTGAAAAGAGAATTATTTAATTAATAAGTGATCGTAACGACCCGAATTCACGACCTTGGATTTGGGGGTATCAGAGCCAAAGGTTATAAGTCTTGGAAACAGTAAAAGTAAAATGGGTAGATTGAGGATCTAAAAGTTAACAAGAACTCTCATCGAGTTCGTAGTCGGATTACTATGGAGTAGTCGCGACGGTAGTACCCAAGGCGACCTTAGCCTTAAGAGTTGAGGCATTGGTTGAGTTATTAACAGTCGATTGAAAAGCCAACATTAAGGGAAGAGAATGAGTTGTAGCACTCAGAGAAAAGATTTCTAAGATTTATATGCGAAAGAGAGTCTATTGGTTAAGCCGATAGAGTTTGTTGATGGACTACCAGGAGTTATGTTGAAGTGTTTATGTGAAGTGTTATACGGAAATTGATGGAATCGTTTAAGATCGACAGAATGAGGAAAGGAGAAAATTGTACATGATTCTTTTATAATGTTGATATCGAAGTGGAGCTAAGTCTCCGGAGAAAGCGGGATGAAGACGATACCCCAATACCATGGGTTGATTGGAAAACCCGAGTCTTGCCACTCATAGCTCTTTATAGAGTGTCCTTGAGGAGACATATTAGGCAAGAATCAAGATGCTTAATTCTTTTACTATTAAGGTTATTACGTTACCTGAATTGGTTGAAAGTATTGTTCCGATAATAAGGGTTCAATACATGACGAACATCGATTCTACCAAGAAGGGTATTTGCTATACCATTGAGGAATCTATGTCCTATAAGGAAGATTTTAGCGTGTCCCAAGATGAGAATGCTATGCGATAATACGAAATCATTTCATCCGTTAAGCCATTATGGTTCGGCACGGAAAGCGAGAATCGACAGAATAATTTTTAAAAAGTTTCATGCTCCTGCAATCAACGCAACAAGCTCCGAACTACTAGAGGAGAAGACCAATAAGTCTGGCGCAGAATTCCAAGAGTGGGATGTCACTAGGAGCTACGTGTATATTCTCGACAGGATGTCGTCTTTTGTTAACGCATCAAATCAGGTGCGTGGGCACAACGTTGCGAGTAACTAAAGAGGAATGAAGAATGTATTTGTGACAAAGCGAGTTATTAAGCGACTTTAACATAATGAGTAGAGACGTGAATAATGTTATATTGGTGATCTTTTATATTAGCATCAAGATGCCACCCCGACATATTTGGAAACTAGAGCAAACCCTGCTGAATTGGTAAACCAAAATAACCAAGAACACGAGGAAGTCGAATATAATGAATTCGGCTTAGAGTATTATAATGAAGAAGAAACCATGGATACTAACGAGGGGGAAGGCCAGAGAGGAAACCCCATGGACCAAATTATGAATCTTCTTCGAGAGAATTTAAATTGTCACCCTCAACCCAGGTGGATCATGTTCCAGTTACTAATGTCTTTAAGGCCTTTAAGTGGTTAAAACCCCCAGAAATTTCAAGGGACTGCTAACCTATTAAGGCCAGAGCTTGGCTGAAAGAAATGGAAAAAAGCTTTGAGATAGTGCCCATAGAAGAGACGCAAAAGACTGTGTTCACCAATTATATGTTAAAAGGAGAAGCAAATTATTAGTGGGAACCTAAAGGAACCCTGGAGACTGATGTGATTATCACATGGGGAAAAGTATTTTCCAGGTTTATGGAGGCTCAGATGGAGTTGAAGTTTCTAGAGATTAAGTAAGATAAGATGTCAGTGGCTGTGTACAAAGCCAAATTTATTGAACTGTCGAGATTCATGCCGGAGTTTGTGAACACAAAAGAGAAAAAGGCGAGGAGATTTCAGCAAGGGCTGAAACAATGGATTCAGGACTGAGTGTCATTACTTTAGATAACAGACTATGTGCAAAAAGGCCTCGATTGTAGAGGCAGAGAGTGAGCAAAGTCAAAAAGAGGAAGAGAGCAAGAAGAGGAGTTCAGAAGCCAAGGCGGCAGAGCGATAAACAGAAGTTTCCGATTAGGACTGAGAGGGGAGTGGTGTCCCAACCCGCAGTGGGTACCAGGTTCGCCACTACCGTAGCTGGCGGAAATAGCTTTAGCGAACCGGTAAGCAAGAGTATCGCCCATGGAGGTGGTCAATATAAGACTACGTTTCATAACCAGTTTCGGTCACCCCTACAGGATCATAAGTCATGTGGGGAGAAACATCCCGGGGTATGTAATTGGGAAAAGAGCTACTGAGGTGCTTTAATTGCAACCAACTAGGATATTATTCTAGCAACTGCCCCAACCCAGCTAGGGCGTGATAGCAGGTAACCTTTTACTCAATTTGGTAACTGCAAATATTCTGTTTAATTCTGAAGCAACTAAGTATTTTATATCGCGAGATTTTTGGCCAAGTTAAAAATTAATGTGATTCCAACGCGAGAATTATTGCGAATAAAAATAGTGAATCGAGAGGTTGTTCCAATTAATGAGATTCATCTAATCTGCAAGTGGGAACTAGGAGGGAAGGGCTTTAAGTTGGACTTAATTCCTTTCAGGCTGAGAGAATTTGGTGTGGTCTTAAAAATGGATTGGTTGTCGAGCAATGGTGCTCAGATTGATTATAAAGGAAAGAAAGTTAAAATCTGAATGCCTAAAGGCAAGAAAATTGTGATTAAGGGTCAGCGTCAGACCCAGAAATTTTTTAATATTGCTCAAGCAAAGCAATTATTAAGGAAAGATAGCAAAACGTATTTAGCATACATGGCAGGTACCAAGAGAGAAGCCCCGATGTACGTGACATACCAGTTGTTAACCAGTTTGAGGATGTGTTTTCCAAAGACCTTTCAGGATTATCACCTGACCGAGAGATAGAGTTCGCTATCGAATTAGCATAAGGAACGACATCAGTTTCAAAAAGCCCCATATAGGCTAGCCCCGGTTGAAATGAAAGAATTGACTTCACAGTTGCAAGAACTATTGAATAAAGGAATGATGAGACCTAATGTGTCACCATGAGGCACACCAATGTTGTTTGTCAAAAATAAGGATGGTAGTATGCGATTGTGCACAGAGTATAGGGAACTGAATAAGCTGACTATTAAGAACAGATACCCTCTCTCTAGAATTGACGATTCGTTTGACCAACTTGAAGGAGTGGTACATTTTTTGAAAATCGATCTAAGAATGGGATATCACCAACTGAAGATTAAAACAGGGGACAAATACCGTATTTCGCACGAGGTATGGACATTATGAGTTCTTGGTGACGTCGTTCGGGCCAAAGAATGCCCCAGTAGCTTTCATGGACTTTGTGAATCGAGTGTTTAAAAAGTATTGGGACGTGTGCGTCATTATTTTTTTATTAATAATATTTTAGTCTATTCTAAAACGGAAGAAGAACATGCGGAATATCTGAGAATAGTGGTAGAAGCATTGAGAAGAGAAAAGTTGTTTGCCAAATTCTCAAGGTGCGAATTCTGGCAAAATGAAGTTCAGATCTTAGGACAATTGATGAGCAGTGAAGGAGTGTTAGTTGACCCTACCAATGTTGAGGCAGTATTCCAATGAGAAAAAATAACCACACCTACGGAAGTAGGAACTTTTTGGGAATTAACTGGTTTTATGAGAGGTTCGTACGGGATTTCTTTAAGATATCAGGACCTTTGATTAGGCCTACTTGCAAAACGAAAAAGGTTGTGTGGAATGAAAAATGTGAGGAAAGTTTTCAGGAATTGAAAAGAAGTTTGGTAATATCCCTCGTGCTGGCATTGCCCGATGGAAAGGGTGATTTGTGATCTATAGTGATGCGTCACATAAAGGATTAGGATGCATGCTCATGCAGCATGGGAAAGTGGTTGCTTATGCCTCATGGCAGCTGAAGGAATATGAAGTAAGATACCCTACTCATGAATTAGAATTAGCAGCAATAGTTTTGCTTTGAAAAATTGGAGACAATATCCATACAGAGAAAATTGTGAGATCTACACTGACCATAAGAGCCTTAAGTATATATTTACTCAGAAAGAACTCAACAGGAGACAGAGGAGATGGTTAGAGTTCATGAAATACTATGTCGGTGAGATTTTATATCACCCAGGGAAGGCCAATGTGGTGGCCGATGCCCTTAGTAGTAAAGAGATACTCAAGATGTTGACAACGTCGGAGGAACTAGTGAGAGAACTCGAGGAGATGGAGATAGAGGTGAAGTCACTGGTAAAGGGACTGATGGACTAATTGAGATCAAATTAGAACTGGAATTGTTAGAAAATATGGGACATTATCAGGAAGAGAAGATGAATGAAGAGTGAGAATCTTTGACTGAGAAGAAGTCAAATGTAAGAAAGATGAGAAGGGAATTATGAGGTATGCGAACCGGATTTGGATTCCGAATGTTCGAGAATTAAAAGATGAAATTTTACGCGAAGGACATAATTCTAGATATTCAATTCATCCTGGAGGTACCAAGATGTACCGAGATCCAAAGGAATATTATTGATGACCCAACATGAAAAGAGACGTGGCCAATTGGGTCAGTAAGTGTTTGACCTGTTAAAGAGTGAAGGTGGAATATCAGCGACCGAGGGGACTCCTACAACCCTTAGGAATTCCGATATGAAAGTGGGAACAAATAGCCATGGATTCTGTGGTAGGATTTCCCCGAGCTAAGGCTAACCGTGATGCAATATGAGTAATTATATATCGACCGACCAAGTCAGCATACTTTCTTCCAATCAAGAAAACCTACATGGTGGATAGATTAGCAGAGCTATACATCAAGGAAATTGTGATAAGACATGGAGTCTCTGTAGCTATCGTATCTGACAGAGATCCCCGATTCAACTCCAGATTTTTTTGAGGAGCTTTCAGGAATGCTTATGAACCAAACTGAATGTGAGTACTGCATACCATCCCCAAACCGATGGACAAAGTGAGTGAATCATTCAGACATTGGAGTACATGTTGAAAAATTTTGTAATTGATTTTTAAGGTTATTGAGATGAACACCTATCTTTGATAGAGTTTGCCTACAATCATAGTTATCATGCGAGTATAGAAATGCCCCCACATGAGGCGCTGTATGGTCGAAGGTTCCATTCACCCTTGTACTGGGATGAAGTTGGTGAAAGAAAGTTACTAGGTCCCGACTTGGTGTAAAGAACGAGGGACATAGTTGAGTTGATCAGAGGATGACCAACAGCGTAAATATGCCGACTTAGCACGAAAAGACAGAGAGTATGAAGTGGGTGACCAGGTATTTTTGAAAGTGTCACCATGGGAAGGACTAATGAGATTTGGAAAGAAAGGGAAGTTGAGTTCCCGATATATGGGTCCTTTGAGATTTTGTGACAAATAGAACTGTGGCATACGAATTGGCTTTACCTCCAAACCTTCAACAGGTTCATAGTGTTTTTCATGTGCCAATGTTGAGAAAGTATAATGCGGATACCAAGAATATAGTGAAACATGAGTAAGTACTAGATATGTCCTACATTGAGCAACCAGTTGAAATCATTGGTTGAAAAGAGCAAGTACTCAGGGACAAGAGTGTCAAGCTATTCAGAGTCTTATTGAGACATCCCAAGGTCGAGGAGTCGACTTGGGAATTAGAGAGCCACCTGCGAGAAAGGTACCCCCATCTATTTGTGAGTTGATTCCGGGACGGAATCCTTTTAAGGGGGGGAGACTGTAAGAACCCTGATTTTTGTAATATTTTAAAACTTCTGTGAATAGTAACTTGAGCTAATTAAGTAATACGTATGGGGATCATCATAAAATGAATAGTGGAATTTTGAGAATCCGAGATCATATTCTTGTTTATCGAGGAAAATAAGTGAATGTAAAAGCCGACGAAATTCGAAGATTCACAATTATACTACGTGTTTTCGTATCCGTAAAGAATGGCGTAGAATCGGGAATACTACGTGAAATAAATAATATATCAAGGTATTTCTATGATCAAGAGAAGGAATTGAATTGGTTATAGGATTATAAGCAATAAAAGAAATCTCTACGAAACAAGTCGTTATACGTGGAAACTATCGGAATGGAACGACGATTGCGTTTACGATAAATAAACGAATGAGAAATTAAATCCCATGCAAGTTGGCCATGCATAACCAAGTCCTAACTAGTAGTTAGGAGTGTAACTAGATGATTAGAAGCTAACTAGAATAGTTAGTGGAATAGTGTTGAATAGTGATGGGAGACAAACAAGTACACAAGCCATACTTCTCCCTTTTCTCACTTCACCACACAATCAAACCAACCAATACCTTTGCCAAAATATTGTCAAATCTGCTGCATACATCCCATATATTCATTATACACTCCCACACTTTAGCCACAAAAGAAAACAACCCCTTTTCCCTCACTTAAAGCTCTCCCATTTTTCATTCCAGCAGTTCGGATTTTCTGAGCAAGGGAGAAAGAAAAATTCATAACTCAAAATATACTCATTCAAATATCATGAAATTTTTACCATAGCTTCTCTATATCATGGGTAAGCTTCGTAACAAATTTCAGCCTCAAATTAATTGTTTTCAATTTTATAAAAATGTTTGAATGAGGTGCAGAAAGGTTACTCCGAAATTTTAACTTGTTTCTTGGTTTTGTTTCTTAAGGATCTAGCCCTTCTAAGTGTTTTCTAAGAAAACCAAGCCTCAATCATCCTAGAACTAACCTTCCTAGTGTCCAAGAAGGTATAACTTTCAACCCTTTAAGGTTTTATGGTTGGATTTAAGAGTTATGTTTGTTGTAGTGTTAAGATCCAAAGGATTGTGTTTGTTTGAGTTTGTATTGATTATGTTCTTGCTAAAGGCTTCAGATGTTGAGTTGTAATCCATGTATGTGGTACTAGATAGATCATATAAGGTTCATGTGGGTGGATCTTGAGAAGTACTTGTGTTTATGATGGTTATAGGTAGTGATTGTGTTAAGATCAAGTAGTAGAAATTGAGTTTGGGCATTCTTGCACTTGATCTGTTTTCTGCAGGACATTCGGCCATGAAAATGGTTAAAATTTGAAAACCACTGGCCATGAATAGATAGATATTGTTTTTTAGTTTCTATACATGTGTAGATCATCATGAGGAGATTTACGGTTTAGGAGTTATGGTCGTTTTAGTGTAAAACATTTCTGCGATTAGCCAACTGCACTTAAGTCCACTTGCATGGTGATTTTGAAGGACTTAAAATAATTCTGAGATTCTGGAAAACTTATAAAAAATGGATATGACAGTAGAGAAGACTGTACAAAAAAGAATTTTGAGAAAATATTAATTTTTCGATTTTATAAAAATGTTTTGGTAAAGTGAGCGCAAGCGAGAAACGCATAAAAACCTAGTTTTAACGCGCGTTTTCTCACGTTCGAGCTTAAAACTCGAAATGGACTTTCTAAAGCGAACGATCGATTTCAAAACTCGACCATGTTATAAAGTGAGAATATAAGTGTTGAGAATGTGACGATCGAAGATTCGTTATACTTGAGTAGTTGCGAAAGTTGCTTAATAAAAGCGAGACGTTAATCGCGTACTAACTTAGACCGTTGGTTCTTGTTTATAGATCGCCAACCAAACACCAGAGACCATACCACTTCGATTACTCGAGGCAAGTTTTTGAAACCCTATCTCATACTATCCATGCTATATATATACTGTTGTGATATTGATGCCATGATTTACATTTCAAATATATATGCTTGTCTATGATATCAATGCATACGAATTATGCGATTGTTACGAAAACAAATTTCGTTTTACACGAGTATGAGAAATTGAAATGTATTTCAAATATAATATATGATAATGGGAGTTGGAGATATTTTAATAGCGATTTAATTCCGGAGAGAGCCGGACGCGAAAGATTTCTATTTCCATAAATAAAGTACCTTTCGCGTAATATAGATATCAAGCGAACGATTGAGATTTTGACTTAAACTTCGAGAAATATTGGTTTATTCATTTAAGGGACACCCTTACTTGATTGATTATTTTATAAAGCGATACTTAAGGGATTATTAAATATCCAGAAAGTATTTAAAAATATACTGAATAGTTTATAAATCATTTCACGTTATTTAATAAAGATTTAACTATTCAAAGAGCAATTATAGGATACCAAACCCTATTTTGATTATTTGATTAAGGTGTCTCCATTCGTTGGACCTCATTCAAAAATATTTTGTATTTCAGAAATATTTTGTATTTAAGGTTTATTAATTCATTGAACCTTAATTAGAAATACTTTGTACTTAAGATTTTATCAATTCATTGAACCATATTCAGAGATATTTTATATAGAAGGTTTTTATCAATTCATTGAACCTTATACAGAGATGTTTTATTTATAAGATTTTATCAATTCATTAAATCCCTCTTAAATTATTATGAGACCTTAGATATTTAATATCTTCGGACTTCTAAAAACTTATTTAAAAATAGACATAGTTCCCAAAGGTACTTTCTAAATTATTCAAAAATCTTGAAAGAGATTAATCATTTGAAACGTATCAAAACCTTAGGGAACTTAGTCTAGAAGCATAAGAGTTTTGCTTCCTCGTTCAATAAAGAACAAGTGAGTAATATATGTGTCACCCTACTACAAATAGGGATTTGAAAATGATTTTAAATTCAAAACTCCGACAACGCCCAAAGATCAATTGAGTTAAAAGTGATGAATAAATCATCTTATTTAGAGGTCAACTTTTAACGACCTATTCCTTCGAAAAAGGATTTTGAGCAAAAGATATAATTGTTTTGGGACTGGAATGTGGCATGCCCGGCACGGAGTGGTATCGGGCAGTGACCAAGCGCGGAGTGGCGCATTATGCAAGCGTGGAGTGGCGCATTGTACAGTTATATGGTCTATGTGACCATTGACTTTCGGACTTGCACGGCAATGGGAAACCACCGTGTAGTGTCTTGATGAGCCCAAAGGTGGCTAGGTTTGTATTCCTTCTACTAGTAGAGAAAATTTCGTATTCGGCTGATCACCGATACGTGGTTTATTCTAGTATAGTCCCTTTCTTCCATTTTGGAAAAACTGTTGTGAAATATACAACAGAGAGCCGATAAGGCTGAGTTTTAAACAAGGATATTGATGAATATATATCAAATCCATTTGAGAAATCTGCTGATAAGGCTGAGTTTAAATAAGGATGTTGATGATTATATATCAAATCCATTTGTGAAATCTGCCGATAAGGCTGAGTTTTAAATTGGGATGTTGACGAATATATATCACACCCATATGAGAATCTTGGTTCGAGTAACATCTTGAGATTTTGAAATAAAATGAGTACGAGTATAAAATGATTTTGAGAAAGAGATGAATACAAGTATTCATTGGATATACTATTGTAGTTGATTTTGAGAATATTATAAATTTGATAAGCATATAAACTTTCAGAACGCTTTGGAGATACAAAGTATAATTATTGGTTTTATTTATCCTTACATACTTAAATATGGGGATATATACCTTGCTGAGCTTTAATGCTCATCCTTGCTTTTATATATCATATCACAACAGACTACCAGCATGGATCAGACCAGGACTGCTGTCCTTAGATGGGTAAGGAACGCTCGTGAGTTCCGTAGGCTTTTTGTGCGCCAGCCTCGTCAGGTAGATAAGTGGAAATGATTTATTTGATAATGTTTCCAAGCATATAACCTGTGTGTATGTAAGTTTGAATAAAAGGTCGAGTAATATTGTGAAAAGAGAATTATTTAATTAATAAGTGATCGTAACGACCCGAATTCACGACCTTGGATTTGGGGTTGTTACAAAACCCTTAATGGTTAATTTATTAAAAATGGTGGAGCCGAGGATACTCGAGCGACTTAAGTGAATAGTTAAGCGCGAAAGCGAACATTAGGACTCTAAATGGTTAAAGTCTAGTTTCTTAAACGACCGGGGTTTAATTCCGACTTATGTTGTTGTTCATAGGTTATCGGACCCACTCTAAGCTTAAGTCTATCCGGGAGCACTCAGGCAAGTTTTCTACCCGTATAAACTGTTGTTGTGATGTATATGTGTATATGCATGATCTTGTGATAAATGCATATTTGTTATTAGCAAATTCTTGCGATATATTGGAGCATGTGATATGGTATATATGCATGCCTGTTTCTTATTCTTGATTTATATATCTGTTGGTTCAAATGCTTATTAGTTGCATAATACCTATGCTAGAGATAAGCAGTAGTTGCGTATACCCTTAGTATAGGGGACCCAAAGGCGAACATTTTCTAAACCGGGAGTCGATGCTCCCGAATATATTATATATATATATTTATATATATATGGATATAGTTTTCAAAACTATTGATCGAATAAGGTTTATTCGATAACTTTTTTTTATTTAATGAATATTATTTGAATATTCATTCGAGGACTTACGACTCTGTTTATTCTATTTAATGATTATTAATTGGATATTCATTTTAGGATGTATGACTCCGTTTATTTTATTTAATGAATATTATTTATAATATTCATTCGAGGTATTATGACTCCGCTTATTATTTAATAATATTCTTTATTTTATTAAAGAATAATATTTCGATAATCAAACTTATTTTCGATTATTCAAATAAAGATTATACTTTCGTATAAGTATATCTTTGGTTATTTAATATCCATTTCAAGTATGAGTTTTAAAACTTCTACTTCAATTATTCTTATAAAGATTATTCTTTATGAGAATATTATTTAAATAATAATATTCAGATATTTTCTAAATATATTGGGACTGATTTATTTTAATAAATCAACAGTACTCCAAACATTCTTAAATATGTTTTCGAGTCTTCAAAATGATTTTTAAAGTTAAAGTGGACACCAAAACTCATTTTTATATTTAAGATCTTCCTTTCAAAGGGGATTTAAATACTCGCTCAAAACCTGGGGATCCGACTCTGTGGTGTATTTTACATTCGCAACATGGTTGCTGTTTTGAGGAAACAATTTGATTACTTGCCCAACGTCCGGGAAGTAAGTCCATCTAATTGGGTCGGCATAAGCGACAGGCCGGGGTACGGTCTATCAAAGTGTAAGTGGCTGGGTGGCAGTCCATCAATGCGTAAGAGGCCGGGTGGCGGTCCAGCACAATGTCCTTATGTGGCCAGGGTGATGACCGGTGGGGGATTCATCCATCTACTAGTAGAAAAGGTTACTTATTGGTATTTTTGTCTGATCAGCAAGATATCAGGTTTATGCCAAAATTCTTTTCTTTCCAAAATTAATTGGATATTGCAACTCTGTTTATAATTTTCATAACAGAGGTTTTCAAGGAGTGTATGAAATGTATATATATAGGTGTATATATATATCGGGACTTAATGAAGTATCTCATAACTTCATTATTTATAATGATATTTCAAGGATTAGATCTATTCAAGTCTTATCTTGTAGTCTCATCTGGGTGATGAACTTTTGAAACTGATTATAACTTGAACGGTGGTAGTTCAAGTACTATTCAGATATAAGTATATTGGAGTATCTTGTAACTTCCTCTTTTAAACTTATATCTAGCAAATGATTATCTTATGCATGTCAAAGATTTTCAGAAAAATGTTGAGACAAGGTTAGATATATGAGATCACCTTGCAACGATAGTTTTATACAGTTATAAACTGGAACTCTGTGTATATTATGCATGGAAGAGGACTTCCAAGATTTTGAAAAGTATATATGTATATATACTGAATATTTTGCGACTTCATCGCATTAAGATATCAAACTTGGTCCATTTCTTTTGACCAAGACTTTCATGAGTACTATGAGAAGGCTCATATATTGTTAATCATTATACATATTATTTTGGTGGGCTTGCTGCTTACCCTTGCTTTCTTCTTTCATCACACAACAACAGATAGAAAAGATGAACAGGACCAAGCTCCCAATTCGCGAGCGGATAGGAAACGTTGCGCAGTTTCCTATAGGCGTTGATGTCGCTGTAGCTGAGGTAGGAACTACCAATAGGCTAGGCTTTTAACTTTTGATGTACCAGACTTATGTATCTTTATCAATTGTAATAATGGCAAAGAAATGTAAATCTATTCAGAAACCCTTTTAAGGTGTAATGGCATATAATTTTAGAATAAAATGAGTCGTGTTACTTTTGGATATTCATCTCTGAGACTATAACTTGTGGTGTGTATTTATTGTGGGGTTATAGTACATAGTAGTTGATTGTTTATTAAGATTGGGTGTTATTAAGGGAAATGGAACTCGTGACAACCCGGATCCCCGACCCCGGATTTGGGGGTGTTACACTATCACTGCTGTTGCTCCTGTCTCCGTTGCTACGGGCGCCTTTCAGCCTCTTTGGGGATTTTACCGAGGGGATACCATGGTTGGATTCATGAAGCACGCCTGGGATTGGTCTTACCATGGCGTAACCCCCAAGGACTTCACCGATGAGGTAGCTACTCCCGACTTGGAGAGAATAAAGCTCATGGGAGCTTAGTCCCTGGCCTCGGTATGACCATTCCTTGAAATTTTTCTATCTTTTTACTTGTAGCATTCTCTTGCCTTACAATATCTTCATTTATTATTTTATTTTAGTCTAACGCCTACTTCCAAGGCGCTGTGAGGCAAGATGAATCATGGAAGAGGGCTTCTGACAAAGCTGATACTGCCCTCAAGAAGCAGCAGAAGAAGTATGCCGCTTTGGAGTGAAAGCTGAAGCGCAAGCATGAGGAGCTCGGAGAGTCCAACGCTGAGCTGGTGGTGCTATGGGCCGAGAAAGATAAGGCGACTGACAACTACTTGGACTCGGAGGAGTTTACCCATTCCATGAGGGTGAGGGACAACTCAGTCTTTCCTGGGTTTTTTAGGACTGGCTGGGACACGACCCTTGGGACCGTGAACGAGGCCCGTCCTGATATTAACCCGACGGACTATGTCTACCCTAATGATGAGGCTTTGTTGCAGAGGTTTCGTACCCGAGTGGTTGTCTGGGATCGTATCCCACAGGACCCGCTTCTTCCTCCTCCCGAGTTGTCTTCGAGGCCTGCTACGAATGATAGCTGTTCCTCCTCCGGGACGACAGAGACTTCCAGCGAGAGCGGAGGAGATGATGATATGGATGTCGAGGGCACCTCTGCTCCTTAGAGCTTTTCTAGCCCTGCGTGGCTTATTTATTTTATCTTGTCTTCGAGACTTTGTTTATCAGACCTTGTACTATTTATTCGAACCAGTTTTATTTATCAAACTTTATGCTTTCATCTTATGCACTTAGTTTACTTGTCTCGTTACTGGAACATATTTTGAAAACTTTCTGAATTTCACAAATTGTTGGGATTCATCCCTTACATAAGTCTTAATAAATCTCAAACTAAAACATGTAAATCCTAAGCAAGTAAAGCTTCAAGGTGCTTTTCAACCTACTTGTCATCTTGACAAGTGAGAATCATGCTCAACCGCCTTACACATAGTAAATCTTCAGATTTTGTGCATGCCAAGTTCTCGGGACTTCAAAGCCATCCATAGTCTCAAGCTTGTAGTTTCCTTTACCTTGAACACTCTTGACCTTGTATGGCCCTTCCCAATTTGGGGCAAGCTTCCCTTTCTGCCCTATACCAGAGGCTTCCACCTTCCTTAAGACTAAGTCACCCTGTTTGAAGAACCTTTCTTTAACCCTTAGGTTGTAGTAGAACGAAGCCTTTTTCTGATATTCCACTATCTTCGCATGTTCCTCATCTCGCACTTCATCAATTAGATCCAGGGCTAACCTTTGCCCTTCCTCATTTTCCTCAGTATTGAAAGCTTGAATCCTGGGGGAGGAATGTGATATCTCTACAGGAACAACTGCTTCTGCCCCATATGCTAACATGAAGGGAGTTGCTCCAGTCATGACTCTACAGGTAGTCCTATAGGCCCATAGTATTGGGAGTATTTCATCCACTCAGTTATTCCTTGACTTCTCGATCCTCTTCTTTAGTCCATCCAGGATTATTCGATTCGCCACTTCCGCTTGCCCATTGGCTTGTGGGTGAGCCACAGAGGTGAATCGTAATTCAATTTCATTCTCCTCACAATACTTCTTGAATTCCTCATTATAGAACTGTGTTCCATTGTCAGTGACTAGGATGCGGGGAATTCCATACCGGCACATGATATTTTCCCACAGGAATTGTGCAACCTGCTTAGTTGTGATTTTGGCCAAAGGCTTGGCTTCAATCCACTTAGTAAAATAATCAATGGCTACAATCAGGAACTTCCTTTATGCCGTGGCCATGGGGAAAGGCCCAAGTATATCCATTCCCCACATAGCAAAGGGGATAGGTGAGTTGATGGAGGTCAGCATCTCGAGGTCATCAATTAGATCCAGGGCTAACCTTTGCCCTTCCTCATTTTCCTCAGTATTGAAAGCTTGAATCCTGGGGGAGGAATGTGATATCTCTACAGGAACAACTGCTTCTGCCCCATATGCTAACATGAAGGGAGTTGCTCCAGTCATGACTCTACAGGTAGTCCTATAGGCCCATAGTATTTAGAGTATTTCATCCACCCAGTTATTCCTTGACTTCTCGATCCTCTTCTTTAGTCCATCCAGGATTATTCGATTCACCACTTCCGCTTGCCCATTGGCTTGTGGGTGAGCCACAGAGGTGAATCATAATTCAATTTCATTCTCCTCACAATACTTCTTGAATTCCTCATTGTAGAACTGTGTTCCATTGTCAGTGACTAGGATGCGGGGAATTCCATACCGGCACATGATATTTTCCCACAGGAATTGTGCAACCTGCTTAGTTGTGATTTTGGCCAAAGGCTTGGCTTCAATCCACTTAGTAAAATAATCAATGGCTACAATCAGGAACTTCCTTTGTGCCATAGCCATGGGAAAGGCCCAAGTATATCCATTCCCCATATAGCAAAGGGGATAGGTGAGTTGATGGAGGTCAGCATCTCGGGGGGCTGTCTGATGACAGGTGCATTCTTCTGACATCAGTCACACTTCTTCACATACTCTTTGGCATCAGCCATCATTTCTAGCCAATAGAAGCCCAAACGGGTTATATTATGAGCTAGTGCTCTGCCCCCCAAGTGTTGCCCACAGATACCTTCGTGCACTTTTTTAAGACCCAAGCGTGCCTCATCGGGCCTGAGACATCTTAGGTAAGGAACTACACAAGATCTTTTATACAAAATCCCATCTATCAAGGAGTATCTTAATGCTCGAACAACCAACTTCCGTGCTTCAGTAGCATCATTTGGCAACCACCCGGTTTGAATATGAGTCTTAATGGGATCTATCCATGACGTCCCTAGACCTATAGGAGCTACAAGCTTAATATCAATGCTCCGTGTCTTCAGAATACGGAAGTATACACTTCCTGAACTTTCCTATATCTCAGATGAAGCAAACTTTGATAAGGCATCTGCCATAGAATTTTCCTCCCTTGGAGTGTGCTTGATATGGCATTCATCAAATTGGGTCATCACAGCCCTTACTAGGCGGACATACTTAGCCATCGTATCATCCCTTGCCTCAAACTCTCCCTTTACCTGGGATATGACCAGCTTCGAGTCTCCACAGACTTTTAAGTTCTTGACTCTAAGTGTCCCTGCTAAGCCAAGACCAGCTATCAGAGCTTCATATTCTGCCTCATTGTTTGTGGTCGGGAAGTCTAATTTCATAGCATATTCAATCAAGAACCCATCAGGGCATTGTAAAACTAACCCTGCTCCACTTGAATTTGTTTTTAATGCCCTATCAAAATAGAGAACCCAATATTCCTTCTCCTTATCATCCTTTTCTTTGTCCCCCTTATCAAATTCCTTGTCTTGAGGTGTGGTATCTTTCTGCCCCCCGACTTCTTGGTTGGGTATGGTACATTCCACCACGAAGTCAGCTAACGCCTGGGCTTTTATTTCCGTTCGTGGCTTATACTTGATGTCGAATTCTCCCAGCTCTATTGCCCAGTTGATCAACCTCCCACTAGCCTTGGGACTATGAATGATATTTCTAAGGGGTTGATTTGTTAGCACCTCAATCTTATGAGCCTGGAAGTAAGGACACAACTTTCTTGAAGCCATTACCAAGGCTAAAACAAACTTCTCAATAGTTGAATAATTCAACTCAGCTCCATGTAGAATATTACTGACATAGTATACGGGTTTCTGGATTTTCAGTTCCTCCTTAACCAATACAGCGCTCAAGGCACTCTCTGAAATGACCAAGTACAAGTATAAAACTTCATTCAAAGCTGGCTTGGCCAACAACGGGGCCTGAGCCATATATTCCTTTAATTCCTCGAATGCCTTCTGGCTTTCTTCACTCCATACAAAATCCTTAACCTTCTTTAAGGACTTGAAGAATGACAAGCACTTGTCCCCAGACTTGTAGATGAATCGTCCTAATGCAGCAACCCTTCCAGTGAGCTTTTGAACATCTTTGATAGTTTTTGGTGGTTCCATGTCCAGGATTGCCTTTATTTTATCGGGATTGGCCCAATTCCTCTCTTGGAGACCATCAATCCCAAAAACTTTCCAGATCCTACTCTGAAAGCACACTTTATAGGGTTTAACATCATCTTGTGGTACCTCAGGACCTCGAAAGCTTCCCTCAAATGGGTTATATGATCAGTCTTTACTAGACTCTTGACTGACATGTCATCAACATAAACTTCCATGGTCTTGCCGATAAGATCCTTAAAAAACTTATTTACCAACCTTTGATAGGTGGCTCCTGCATTCTTGAGACCAAATGGCATAACAAGATAAAAATAAATACCAAAGTCAGTGATGAATGATACCTTTGGGATGTCATCCTTGTGCATCTTGATCTGATTATATCCACTAAATCCATCCATGAAGCTCAGCATCTCATGTCCAGCAGTGGCATCTATCAAAGTATCCATTCTTGGCAATGGGAAATAATCCTTAGGGCATGCGTCATTAATATCAGTGAAGTCCACACACATCCTCCATTTTCCATTGGCCTTCTGCACCATTACAGGTTTGCTAACCATTCTGGAAATTATATCTCCTCGATAAAACCAGCCTCTAAGAGCTTCTCTACTTCCTGTTTTATAGCTTCTTGCCTCTCTGGAGCAAAACTTCTTTTCTTTTGCTTCACTGTCTTCCGATTTGGATTCACATTCAGCTTATGAGTAATCAGTTTCGGGTCTATGCCTGGCATATCAGCTGCTGACCATGCAAACACATCACCATTTTCTTGCAAAAATTTCACCAACTTCCCTCTAAGGGGCTCCTCTAGTGTGGCTCCAATAAAAGTCACCTTCTCAGGATCCTCAGGAGCTAAAGGAATCGAAACCAAGTCTTCTGCTGGCTTCCCTCTTTTCTCATCATTCTCTCGAATATCCAGATCTTCAATAGGCAGAACCTGCCCCCTGACTCCATCTGCCCTCAGAGAGGCTACATAACAACTTCTAGCAATTTTTTGATCTCCTCTCTTCTCCAATCCCATTCCGGGTGGGAAATTTCATAGCTGAATGGTAGGAAGAAGGGACTGCCTTGAAGGCATGTATCCCTATTCTCCCCATGATAGCATTGTAAGTTGAACTAGCCTTCACCACCACAAAGTCCAACATCTGTGTTGCTTGCCTTGGTTCCTGTCCTATGGTTATTGGCAACTTGATTATCCCTTCCATGGGCACTCCACTCCCGCAAATCCATATATCGGCATGTCGGTTGGGGTCAATTGGGAGTCATTATAACCCATCCTTAAAAAGGTGTCATGGAGCAAGATATCCACTGAAGCACCATTATCCACAAGGACCCTCTTAACCAGTCTGTTTCCTATTATAGGTGTTATGACCAGCGGGTGATCATGAGGAAATTTCACACCCTCTAGGTCAGAATCATCAAAAGCCATTGTTACTCCTGTCCTGGCCCTCTTTGGGGCTTCTCCAACAATATGCATAACCTCCCTGGCATATGCTTTCCTGGAGTTCTTGGATACTCCAGCAGCAGTTGGTCCTCCAAAAATCGTGTTTATCACAGGTCCTCGGGGTCGTGCTCCTCCAAAGATTGTATTTATGACTGGTCTCCTAGGCTGGGGATTCTGCCCCTAATCGTCTTGGTCCTTCCTACGATCTTCAAAGTTCTTTCTCCCATTGTTATTCCCATCTCTTCCTTCCCCAGTGTACTTGTTCAATCTTCCTTTCCGAATGAGAAACTCTATTTCATCATTCAGTTGCCTACACTCATCGGTGTCATGACCAACATCTTTGTGAAATCTATAATATTTGTTCTTGTCTAGCTTGGAAGGATCTGCCTTCAAGGGTTTAGGCCAACGAATATCTTGGTCTTTCTCAATTTCCATCAAGATCTGGCTTCTAGGAGCATTCAGCTTAGCGTATTCAATGAACTTTTGCCCAGGTCCTCCCTTCTTAGGGGTTGAATCAGGGTTTTACTCAGTTCTAGAATAATTGTCCTTAGCGATATTTCCAGATCAGTTTTCCGCTTCTTGCCTCCAGCGGGCTCGTTGCTCACTACGGTCTTCCTCATGCTCTCTTCCACCTTGATGTACTTCCCGGCCCTATCTTGGAGCTGCAACATGCTCTCAGGGGGGCGCTTGGCCAAGGACATCTTGAAGAACTCATCCCTAGTTCCCTGTTGCAGTGCTATCATGGCTACCTTGTCATCAAGGTCCGGGATTTTTAAAGCTTCCTTTGTATAACGATTCAGGTAGTCTCTCAAGGATTCCTTCGCTCCCTGCACAATACTCATGAGGGATACTGAACTTTTCTTATGCACTCTCCCGCTGATGAACTACTTAATAAAATCCTGATTTAATTCTCTGAAGGATCCAATAGAGTTCGGGGGCAAATGATTATACCATCTTTGAGCTATACCCGACAGGGTTTGAGGAAAGGTCTGGCACTTAATAGCGTCATTCACGGGCTGCAACAACAGTATATTGGAGAATGTCCTGACATGATTAGTGGGCTCTCCCGTGCCATCATAAGCTTTGATAGTGGGCATCGTGAACATTCTTGAGATATGGGCATTCATTATCGCTTCAGTGAATGGTGGAGTAGGATCATCAGGATCTCCAAGAGGAAGAAGATTTCTTGGATCAGCTCTTGGGACTACAACCCTTCTTTATGACGGACCATCCAGGTCTATGATTGGAGGAGGATTTCTCCCCCCTAGGTGGTAATAGGGGCCTGGGAGCCTGGTGGTCCTCCAAGTCGCGCTTCAGCCTTTGAATCTCAGCCTCATGGGCCTTGATTCTCTCCTGCACTTCTTGTGGATTCGCCCCTCGGGTGCTCCTAGGACGTTGATTAGCATCAGCCATCGGCTCTTTTCCAGAACGTCTCCTTTTTGGGGCCACTTCATTATCCGAAGATTCAGAGTCTCTCTCAGTATAAGGACCGGAAAATTCTTGATCCTCCGAGATAGGAGCCAAACCTTGTATGTAGGGGGGTGTTTGCCCCCGTGCTTCACTCCGTCCAGCATATCCACTTCCTCCAACCTCGGGGTAAAGGGGCATCCCATAAGGGGGTTAGTGGTCATAACAGTTGAATACTCATACCCAATGGGTCAAGAATTCACAGGCGTATGTAGTTGTTAAAATTGGGGATTCGTTCCTTAAGGAGCCGGGGGAATCGTCCCTTGAGGTTGAGGTTCAGTTGCCCCTACCTGGGCTCCTCCTTGGGTGACGGCATAGGTTGAATGCCGAGGCACCTCCACGGTTGACGAAATCGTTTGGGTTTTCCCCGCGGGTGTTCCTCCTTCAAGGACGCTACTTGTTCTCCGTGTTCTCGGCATGGTTGTTGTTGTGCTTTCCCACAGACGGCGCCAAATATTATGGATCAAAAACTAAGGTATAATAATTATTGTATTTATTACTAAGTAACGTGAGCTTCGGGGCTCGATTTGAATGCTCTTGTATTTCGTGACTCGATCTGCCTTAACAAGATGCTTACGTACCTTGCTGATTGCCAAGGATCAAGTCAAAAAACGTAGTTCTGATTCGTGGGGTGAGGCTTCTTATATAGATGTTGAGAGTCCTTGAATTGGACTTGGGTTAGGAGATTTGGTGGGCAAGTCTCAGAATTAGAATGGACTTTGCAGTCCTAGGAAGTAGAAAGCTGATTCCTTATCCCACCAGGTTCCTTGTAGGCCAATCTACAAGGATTTATTTCCCCACTAGGACTTATCTCGTCAGCTGACTTATCCATTATTAATTAATTAAAAAATTAATTAATATTCTGGGTTTTGAGCCTTCTCAAATGGGCCTAGCTGTTGGCCCAATTCTGATATGATTAAAGCAGCATTAATTACATACACGGGCCTTATTTTCTTCCCTATCAGCCACCCCCTTGCTTGGATATAGATAGGCTTCTGGAAAAGCAGCTATCTGAGCTTGTTTGAGTTCTTTGAGCAATTGGGTGTTCTCTGGAATTACTGGATTAACTCTGTCAATTATTACATCCAGCTCAAATGCTCTCATTCTTTGTAGATTTGAGAGAGACACCTGCAGATATTTGTCCAAACTACAGTTATTAACATTGGCTACTATCCTTTTCTTCAAAAAGTTGTCAAACTTCACTATTACCACTCTTAAGAAATTGATGTTGTTGGCCAAAGCTCTCTTGTAAGTGATGTAGTTATTGGCCAAAAATACTCTTAGAACTTCTAGTAGCTCATTAAACTCCTTATCTTGATAGGGTCCTTCTGCAGCTTTCTAGATCCTGCCTTTACTGACACTTTGAGAGAGTTTTAATTACATAGAACTTTGACCAGAGTGAGTAGTAGATTTTACAGCCTCTTGAGATTGTGAATATTTACTAGCTTCCTTGGACTGTTTAATCCTATCTTCTATCTCCCCCTTAGTCTTGTTGGCAGGCAGGAGTAGTGGATTTGGAATTTCTGGCCTCACAGCTTCATGAAGAGCAGGTAAAGGAACATTCAAGGCACCCATAATAGCTTCCAAAAAAACTGAATTCTGTATCTGAAGATGTTTATGGGAGTCTACCAGAGTCCTGATGTCATTCTGTTGACTTGGCACTAGAGAAGTGAGAGCATTAACTTGAGCTGTGAGTGAGTCATTGGAGGATTGAAGAGTTGAAACTTGCTGTTATAGAGATTATATCTGGAGATTTGTTGATGTAGAAGGAGGGTGTTGAGAACTTGAAGAGATATTAGCAGCAAAAGTAGCTTGAACTGTCTCATTGATCCCTTGCATTAAAAGAGCAGATGGTTAATATCTAGCTTGATGAAGTTGATGCAGTTTGACCCTTGTGTCATTGTTACTGGTAATGTGACTCTGGACAACTTCATGCAAAGCTACAAATGATTATTTGAGATTCTTGATGCTTTGCTCCATGCTGGACATGTCAAACCTTGTCATTTGGTCATCAAATATCTGAAACTTGTTCTTGATCTGAACTTCAGTAGGTACAAGGTCATCAAGCTTATCTTTCACCAACCTCCTTATCTTATCTTGATGGCTGTCCAGAGTCCGTTGAAGTGCTTTACTCATGAGGTGAAAAGCTTTGAGTTGAGCTTTGTAGACTTCTATCACAACATCATAGACTTCCTGTGGACTGAGTGCCTTAGCATTGCTTCCCAATATTATGATGTATTCTCCTCTAAATCTTGCCAAGACCTCATCCATGCTCAAGTTAAAGTCCTTGTTTAATCACGAATCTACATTGCCATCTTGCTCAGCTTCATTCACAATCTTTTGCTGCTGCTCTTCAACATCAATTTTATAAGACATCAAGATTGATTGATAGTCCTGAGTGGACATGTATGTTGTAAGAAGCTGTTGTGTAATGTTGTCAAGTCTAGAGAGTTGGTCCACTAGAAGATCATCAATTAGTAGTAGTCGAGTCTGAGCATCCTGTAGCCATTGGGATATATGTGTGAGGGTGGTTGAGAAGGGTTTGATTTAGAAGGAATGTCTGTTAGGTTTGAGGTGGATGGATGGGGTTCATTAACATTACCTGTGACAGATGCCACAGTTTGACTCACAGTTGGAACTATGGTTATGACAGTGTGTTGTTCACCAATAATGGGAACCTTCAATTGAATTGGAGGGGATTTGACCAGGTTACTATCACATACCATGGCCTCAAACCCTTGCTCTTCTTGCAAAGAGCTGGCACTTAAATGTGCTAGACTTTCCTCCCCTATAACAGGCTCATTGGCAATTAGACTCCTAGCTTCAATTGTTAAGGCAATTTCAGCTAGGGTTTTGAGGGGAGTTGTCCCTATATGAGGAACCTCCAATTGAATTGGAGAGGATTTAGATAGCTCCCCCTCAGGAGTACTACCCTCAAACCTATCAATTTATGAAGATTGTTTAGCACATGAATGTGCTTGAGTAACTACCACAAGGTCTTTAGTAAAAATTATTGAAACCACTATGTTTTGTTGGTGCATCAAGCTCTACCCCAGAGTGTAGCCTCTCATCAACTAAATATGGTTCCTGGGTGGTGATCATAGTTTCTTGAACTATGTCACTTAATTTTTGCAACACTTGAGAGTCAGATTCAAGTTTCTCATTGTATGAAGAAGAAATTTTAGAAATGGGATTTGAGATTTCAGAACTGAGTATTGGTAGCTCCCCCTAAATAGATGAGGGAGCTTCAAGAGATGTGCTCTCAGTGTGTATGCCATCCTTGTTGCTTCTTTCATACAGTTGAATGTGTTTAAGTGTAGGTGCAGACTATTTACAATATGCACCAGGGAGAGTGCTCTTTTCAATAGAGACACCCTTGTTGAGAGGATGTCCCTAGAGTCTGTTTGATTCCCTCTTTTTCAACTACATCCTTTTGGGAGGATGCAGAGATGGCTTGAGTTATCAACTCAGCTTTCTTTGCCTTCTTTGGTTTCTTGACCATGGTGGAATCTATTTGTGTTTGATCTAACCACTCTCATTAATGATAGTTAGGGTTGCCTCCTTTCTCTCCTTTTTACTCACTTCACCCTTTTGAAAGGATGAAGTGTTTGGTTTCTAAGCTGTTAGTAGTAAAGAATGAAGGGTCTCAGTTTGGGAAGGCTCCTGTTGGTGTTCCTGTATTTGTTCTTCCACAGGTACAGGAACCATAAATGTACTAATTGTTACTGTAGACCTCATGTCAGACATTGGGTAAGGGTAAGTCTTGAATCTCTCCAACATAAATGGAGTGATTCTAAGACTTACAGGTACCTTGTTCTTTGTAATGAGTGAGCCAAATAGAATTTTGGACACTTGTTTACAGTTGCCTATTTTAGTTCTATCTATACCATCATGTAAATGAATATCTTGAACTTTATGGTTTAAAGTAGACATTATAAACCTAGGAAATAAGATTTCCTTACCTCTTGAAGACAAATGCATAGTTAGCCTTGTGCTAAGTTCCTGCAGAATTAGCATCCCCATATTGATGTGTTTGTTGTGAGCCATGGAGAATACCCACATCTGAACTACACTTGAAATGTTATCATACCCTGTCTTTCTGCATGTGGAAGCTCTCACAATGGAGTCAAACAGGAATGACCATTCCTCCCTCAAATTCTTCTTGTTCAGACTGGCTAGGTTAATTCTTTCAGCATAATTGATGAAGTCCATGAATTCAGCCAATTCTTATTGGGTACGCACCTCTATCAAATTACCAGTATGAATCCCCAAAGCCATATTTACATCATTTTTAGAAAACTCCACATGTTGGCCTTGAATGGAGCAGTAAACCACCATGGATATAGCTTAATTCTCATGCACCACTGCCCTCACCATAGTTGTATTCCAGAAATCCCTAAGAACATCCAAGTACAGTACTAGATTTGCAGTTAGAGCACCTGCAAAGTATGTTTCAGAAAGAAACTTCACAAAGCTCTTGAAGCTATCAGGAGCTTGGTTTGCATCTGTAAATGCAAAATAGTTGGTGCCCTCCTTTCGGATAGAATGTATAACTGTGTTTGATGCCATTTGAAGCGTTTGAATTTGAGTGGGTAAGGAAAATTAGAGAGAAAGAGTTTGAAATGAGAGAAAACAATTTGGATTTGGAAAATTAGGTCACTTAGAGATCTCGAAGGCGTAAAGAGGTGTATGTTGAGATGTCTGGGTATTTATAGTAAAAGGTAAATGATATATCGAGAACTCAAATATAAATGTTTGGAATTTGCTTATCAAGAAGTCATATTGTGAGAATAGATACATATCGATATGTCATTTTCATGACTCTTATCGAGAACTAGAAAATGACTTATCGAGATGTCCAATAATTACCAAGTTTGTCCTGAATGGACTGAATTTGTCCAATTTTTATTTAAATAAATTAAAATAAAATAAGAAGTATTTATCAAAAGTATTTTAAAATAATTTATTAAATTAAATTATCTCAGTTCTAAGTTGTTGATAAAGGCTAAAATTTATACTTGTAGAGAAATCTGTGAATTATCACTTATCGAGATCTCTACAATGACTTATCGGGAAGCAATAATAATGCTTGTCGAGAAGTCCATTGAGAAGTAAGGAAAATGACTTATCGAGCACTCACTCGAGAAGTCATAAAATGACTTGTCAAGAAGTCAATTAAACTATCGAGAACTCAGTTTATATATACTTTTGTTCTTTTTGAATCTGTCTTATGCTAATTTCACATATTGAAAATGTAAATTAACATTTAGAAAGTTCTCTCAGAATTGAAAAAAATTCCAAGCTAAATTTTTAAATATAAATATACAGAGATTTCCGAAATATTTATAACTCATATTCCAGTTAATTTCCAATTAAATCAAATTAATTTTAATTTATTAGAAATCAATCGGCTGCAACACATTAGCTTAGTTCTTGCCTTTAGGATGAAGAATTTAGCATTCCAATTTCACCTACAATTCTAGTGAAAGTTGCTTCATCCAAAGGTTTAGTAAAAATGTCAGCTAAATGTTTTTCCATTGGAACAAAAATGAGCTCAATGGTACCATTTGCAGCATGTTCTCTAATAAAATGGTACCTTACATCAATGTGCGTTGCTTTAGAATGATTAACTGGATTAACCACAATAGATATAGCACTATTATTGTCACACATAATTGAAATTTTGTGTAACACTAGGACATAGTCCATTAGCTGATTTCTAATCCAAATCACTTGAGCACAACAACTTCCAGCAACTATGTATTCAGCCTCAGCTGTGGAAGTTGACAAAGATTGTTGTTTTTTGCTATACCAGGATACAAGTCCTTGTCCAAGAAATTGACAACTTCCACTAGTGCTCTTTCTGTCAACCCTGAATCTAGCAAAATCTGCATCTGTGTATCCAACAGCTTCAAATCCTTTTCCCTTAGGATACCATAATCCCAAGTTTGGAGTCCCTTTTAAGTATCTAAAAATTCTCTTCACAGCCATTAAATGTAATTCATTTGGATTGGCTTGAAATCTTGCACACAGACATGTTGCAAATATAATGTCTGGTCTACTAACAGTCAAATACAATAAGGACCCAATCATCCCTCTATAACCTGAAATGTCTACACTTTTTCCTTTCTTATCTTCATTCAATTTGTAGCTGTAGACATAGGTGTTGATGCAGGTGAACAATCAACCATTCCAAACTTCTTCAATAGATCTTTAACATACTTGGTTTGGCTGATGAAGATTCCATCACTTCTTTGACTGACTTGAAGTCCAAGAAAGTAACTTAACTCTCCCATCATACTCATTTCATATTCACTCTGCATGAGTTTTGAGAATCCTTGACATAACTTTTTATTAGTAGAGCCAAATATGATATCATCCATATAAATCTAAACTAGGATCATATCACCACCATGTTGCTTGTAGAAAAGATTCTTATAAATAGTTCCTCTAGTGAATCCATATTTAATTAAAAATTCTGACAGTGTGTCATACCATGTTTTAGGTGCTTACTTTAATTCATATAGAGCCTTTAGAAGTTGGTAGATAAAATCTGGAAATTCAGGATCTTCAAATCCCGGTGGCTGTTGCACATAAACTTCTTCTTCTAGCTCACCATTTAAGAATGCACTATTTACATCCTTTTAATACACGTTAAAGTTTGAATGTGCAGCAAATGCAAGAAAGATTCTTATTACTTCAAGTCTTGCAACTGGAGCAAAATTTTCATCATAATCAATTCCTTCTTCCGGTGAGTACCTTTTGCAACCAACCTTGCTTTGTTTCTTGTTATAATCCCATTTTCATCCATTTTGTTCCTCAACATCAGCTTTGTTCCGATTATACTTTTGTTCTTTAGTGCAAGAACTAACTTCCAAACTTTGTTCCTATCAAACTAATTTAGCTCCTCTTGCATAACAGATATCCAATTAGGATCAAGTAGAGCTTCCTCAGTTTTCTTAGACTCAACTTGTGTGTGGCACCCCAAAATCCGGGGTCAGGGATCTAGGAGGCCACGCCATCTTGAATCCTGTATAACACTTATCTCGTATAATAATATATGAATACTCATACCTTTATTACCCTACATTTATCAACACACAAACACTTACAGGTCATTGTAACACCCCCAGATCCGGGGTCAGGGATCCGGGTCGTCATGGTCTTTCTTTCCACAATATCACTTCACTTAATTAATAATAAATAACCTTATGCTGTGACCCCACACTAACACACACCACAACCCGTTATAGTCTCAGAGATGAAATTGAAATAAGTACAAGTCCTTGAATCCACAATTAAAAGTTATTACAACCCAAAATGATTACTTGATAAATTTACAGTTAATTGCCATTATCTACCACAAGTTATAATTATACATAATTGATTCTCAAAAGTAGAATGCCTGATCTACCAATAGATCTACCTCTGCAGCTATAGCAGCTACAACATCAACGGGAAGACGCGGGACGCTTCCCACGCGCTTGCGCTGGGTCTGCTGGAGTCTGGCCATCTTTCCTAACTGTTGTTGTGTGATGAAGAAATAAAGCAAGAGTGAGCCTTACAGCTCGCAAGATAATATATAGTGATAACAATAATACAAGTATCTAAATGGATACTTACTAGAATCTTTTATCATGTATAAGGTAATTACTTACTGGGTATAAGTTTTAAAAGAAGATGAAGTTACCAATTACTTCGCTATACTTATACCATTTTAGAATCTACTAGAACTACTACTGTTCCAAGTATAATAAGATTCAAGAGGTCATCCCATAGATGAGACCACAAATAAAACTTGAAAATATTTGATCTTTGAAATATTTTGAAAAGAAATGAAGTTACGAGATACTTCATTCAATGGATACACCAATAAAACTGTTTGACCCTGTCAATGCTTCGGCAACCACCCATTAGTAGCCTTTCGATCGAAATGCTACGGGTAGTGTTGCAGAATTATCCAAATGGATGATGAACTCATTACGGGAGTTTGCCGCGCCAGGAAGACCACTTACGATGATCAGTCGTAGTAGTACAACCCCACCATTTTCTACATGTAGAGGAGAACCTGTCGGATTTACTTGTCAACCGAACACTGAACTCCTAAGGAATGGACCGCCTTAGCGGAACTTCCAGGCCATTTGGGCCAATATAATAAGGCTGGGCCGGCGCTACTCGACCACTTATGCCACTCCTAGTTCAGATGAAATCCATGACTCTGAAACGTAAAGCTCGTCCCCACTTTCCCCAAGTAGAAACTTGTTGATACGGCTCCACCAAGAAGTCGTATCTAGTTGGAAAGGAAAACTCACCGATATTTCCCAGGCGATGCCTGTTAATGGATTAACTTGTTCCAAGAATTTTACTTCCCGAGTGTTGGGTAAGTAATCAAAAACTCTTTTATCAAGACAACAACCTTGTTGCGAATATAAAATACGCCACAGAGCCGGATCCCTCCGGTTTTGAGCGAGTATTTAAATCCCCTTTTTAAAAGGAAGATCTTAAATATAAAAATGAGTTTTGGGATCCGCTCTAACTTTTGAAAATCATTTTAAAGACTTGAAAACACTTTAAAGAGTGTTTGGAATAATGTTGATTTAATAAAGTAAATCAGTCTCAATATAAAGAAATATCTGAATATTATTATTTAAATAATATTCCCATAAAGAGTAATTGAGGTAGAAGTTGGAAAACTTATACTTGAAATGAATAGTAAATAATCAAAGATATACTTATACGAAAGTAATATCTTTATTTGAATATCAAAAGTAAGTTTGATTATCGAATATTATTCTTTAATAAATAAAGAATATTAATAAATAATAAGCGGAGTCATAATACCTCGAATGAATATTATAAATAATATCCATTAAATAAAATAAAGGAGTCATACATCCTCAAATGAATATCCAAGTAATATTCAATAAATAATATAAAGGAGTCATAAGTCCTCGAATGAATATTCAAGATAATATTCATTAATAAAATAAAGTTATCGAATAACCTTATTCGATTAATAGTTTTGAAAACTATTACCATATATATATAAAATATATATATATAAAATCTACTCGGGATCCTCGACTCCCGGTTTTAGAAAATGCTTTCACCTTTGGGTCCCTATACTAAGGGTATATGCAAATTATCGCTATTCTCTAGCATAGGTATTATCAACGGAACCAACAGATATATATGGAAAGAATACGAAACAGGCATGCATATGTACCATATCACATGCTACAATATATCGCAAGAATTTGCTAATAACAAATATGCATTTATCGCAAGATCATGCATATACACATATACATCACAACAACAGTTATAACGGGTAGAAAACTTGCCTAAGCGACTGGGGGTGATTAATGGCTTGGGACGAGTCTGGTAACCTATAAACAACATGTGAGTTGGAATTAAACCAAAGTCACTTGTAAATCTATACTTTAACCAACTTAGACTCTAACGCTCGTTTTGCGCTCACTGATTCTCTTAAGTCACTCGAGTACCCTCAGCTCCACCATTTTTAATAAATTAACCATTACGAGTTTTAAGGCGATTCTTTCGGGAGTGTCTTACCAACTGCCTAACACACTTACCATAATTGTTTCATACATTAGTTAACCCTTTTTGGTCTTTAACCTTTGTTTCAAAGTAAGGCGAGGGGAAAAGTTTCGTTCGCGAAACGCCGTTACTTGAAACGGTAGTTTCTCCTAAACCGTGCATCAGAATCAAACGAACTACATATCAAAAAGAAGCTCGTAACATGAACTATCTAAACATGGCAATGGTCAAAATCTAGCAGGGAGTTCTCGGGTCCAAACGTTATGAACAAAAGCAGTCTAAAGTAAATCGGACATTACGACGGCTATGTTTACGCGATTACCCAATTTTATATCACTCCAATTCATCACCAAACAACCCCAATCCATTCATACAACCAAAGTCCATCCTTATCACATCATAACATCCCCAATAAATCCAATATTAACATTTATACTTATGCTTAAGCTTGAATTTAACTATACTTAAGTTCTTTTAACCAAAACAACAAGATTCACAATTCCATTTCACTACCACTCCAACCCAAACTCTAAACCACAAGCATTAAGCTACTATATCACCATAACAATCAAAATCATCTTATTATACAAAGGAATCTAGGGTTTGGAGATGATATACCTTCCTTGAAGTGGTGGGAGTAGCTAGGAAGCCTTAAGAAGCCTTGAGAAGTCTTAGGGATGCTTGGATCTTAAAGGAAAACAAGAAAAAATCAAGTTAAAAACTTTGAAATCACTATTCATTGTCTTCTTTATTGATTTCTTGAAGAAGATTGAGAAAGAATTGAAGGCTTAAACTCATAAGATAGCCATAACTATGCATAAGGATGACTAGGGAATTATCTTACCAATTTAGGAAGCCTTGATCTTGAGTTTTGAAATTTCTTTCTCTTAAAAATGGCAAAAGCCGAGAGCAATGAAGAAATAAGAGGTTTTGTGTTTTTTTTGTTTTGATGAAATGAAATGTTTGGCTTGGTTGATTGAATTAGATTAGTTTTATTTTAGGTTAATTACCAATTTAACCTTAACTTTGTGTGGTTCTACTTCAACCACATCTCCTTCCTTCCCATGTCATGCTTATGTCATGCTATGATGTCATCTTCCCCTCCTTATCCTCTTCTCATTGGTTGGGTGACATCATCCACTCTAATCCCTTTGATTAACTTCCTAATTGTTTGCCTAATGACCGCTGATCTGTTATACGGTTCGCTTAACTTTCGTTTTCGTTTATCGTTTGAGGGATCATACCCGAAATCTTATTACTTAGGTTCCCTTAACCTTTCTCAATATATTATATTCCTTTTATGATCCTCTCTTATAATCCTTTAATTTAAATCCTTTTTATCCTGTTACCTTATACTCAATTCTTTCCGTATCTAGTGGATTTCCGGGAAAAAATCAAAGTGTTCGGAATTGGATTCTGACGATCTTTTCATACACTTATATACCATATAGAGTACTAATAAAATCTCAGAATATCCATAACAGAACCCCTATATAGTGTGGCATGAAAAGTTTTCTCATTCAGCTAAAACACTATTCATAAGGGTTACAAAAAGTTCAAAAATTTTGGGGGTTATTACATCATTGTCTTGGAAATGAACAAATCATTACTAGAGTGTATCAATCCACAAGTGATTACTATTACAGTCCCAAAAGTGGTTAAGTCTTACCACGGGTGTAGCCTTTATTTAAGGTTAGACCGGCGGTCAAATATACGTCTCTTCATTATTATCTGAAATAAGTCATACTTGTAAATAAGTCGGACTAAAAAAACTAAAAACCAATCCAGCTTATTCGATCTACTTGGGGTACGGGGTACTGCACCAAACATCCTACGGAACAACTGGCCGTTTTCTACCAGTTTCCTGGCCGTGAGTTTCATGATAGGCATCTTAATTCACTGTTGTGTTGTGTCAATTTAAGAAAATAAGTGTGCGCTATAATGCCCAGCATAATAATGTACAGTATGAAAAGACTGTATGAGAATTTATGTTTGATTCCATATACAATAAATATATTTATTTAGAAATAGTTCTTCTCGATGATACACACCTTATTTCAAAATAATTGATTTATTGACTTATTAGTCTGCAAATACCTTAATGATAAACCCAGCACCTAGACTTGGGTTACGGTTTTGCATCTCAGTTCCAATTGGAAGAAATATAGGACATTCACCGGAGCCACCGCATAGATGATCAGTCGTAATACGAAAATATGTAACCTTTTCTACTAGTAGAAGGACGACACCTTCATATCCCGTTTATCACCCTTTCCGCATTCGTGCTATGTGTCCCATTTTGGGTATGCACACACTTTACAGGTTCCTGAGTACACAGAGTACCTTCGCCTGCGGTACCTTTGGTAGTCTCCTTAGTACTCATCGTACTAGAGTCTACCCCTCCTAGTCCTTTGAAGAATCTTATCATATCTCGAGAACTCGAACCACATCGAAGTTCCCCAAGCGTTTTGCTTGATGATAGAAACAACTCATCTCATATGTATATATATGTAATTTCAAAAATTTCGGAGGAAGTACTAAGATACTGTAAGTTGATCGTTTTCAACAGATAAATAAATAAGGGGGAGTTTCTTTTAAAACTGTATTCAAAATATTTAAAAATACATCAAGATAATATTTTCGACGATCCGAAATAATTAGAATGATTTTCTGAATCTTCAGAAAATATTTAAAATCAAGTCTTATTATTTTTAAATCATATAACCTCATTTAATAAATATTTAATAATTAAATAACAATTATTAAATAAATAAACCTCGAATAATTATATTTTAAATGAATATTTGAAATAGTATTCCTCAACTAATTTATGTTTAAATAATTATAGTAATCTTTAATAAATATAAATAATCGATTTTAAAATAAATAATCGTTGGAGGATACTTTTCCTATTTAAAATGAATATCTGAAATAACATTCATTGTTCGAGTAGTTAAATATAGTTGAGGGAATACGATCTTTGGAAATCATTTTAAATGAATTCGAGGTATTTAATACTTTGCAAGTGGACATCGAGTCCCTTGGAATAAAATAAGTACAGAATTTTAATCGTCCAAAATGTCACCGGGTTCATTTTACAACTACAGTTTATACTTTCTATAACTTTGCAAACAACTTATGTTTACATTTTTTTCATTTTTACGACGTTACGACTACGATCCGAGTTTCGTTTTCGCTCTAAATCATAAATTAAGAATCAACCACCATTAAATCATCATCTCAACACTAAATCCTCTTAATAAAATCATGTTATTGATGCCACAACAACAAACATAATAGCTAACTAACTAAACATCAAGAAAATCATAAATTCTATAGACTGGCCCCAATATTATGTTTATGTGTGTATATATCATCCTAGGATTGTCATATCTTGCAAAACTCTTCCTAGGTTAGCTCACGATCAAGGCTAGTTGCTAGCTAAGTACTCACCACTATTCATGCCACTATTCACTTAGCTAGGTTAATATGCACTAGCTTGATTACTGTTCTTGTTAGGTTAGCTACTATTTGGTTATTAACCATGGTTACTTTCTTACCTAAGTTATCTTGTATGGTTATCTTGGCTTGATACATTTATTTATTCGCTTACGCGTTCGCTCGGTCGCTTATTCGTTTTCGTAATAAACCTTGGTAAGCGGTTCGCGGGGTGAATCCTATCTTATACATCCTTTAGATTTTAAAGCCTTATACTTGGGTTTTAATTTGTAGGATTTTAGATTTTTAATTCTATCATGATTCTCGTATTCCTTGACGGTTCGTAAATACGGTCATTTTTCAAAGTTCGTTTTCTTCGAAAACTAATAGCATTTACATACACTTATTTGGTACGTATAATCATGTTATCGACTCGGAAAATAATTTTTCCATACACAACATATTGTGGGCTAAAAGGTTTTCCCCGATTGTCAGGGTTACTATTCATCAAGCGTTTTACAATGTCTCAAAAATTCGAGTTATTACAGTCTTCCCCTCTAAAAAGGATTCCGTCCCGGAATCAAACAGAAAACAGGTGGGGATATCTTTCCTTCATCGCGTCCTCTAGTTCCTAAGTTGACTCTTCAACATTTTATTTCTCCACAAGATTTTGACCAGCTTTACAGTCTTGTTCCTCATTACTTGTTCATTCTGGTCCATCACTCTTACTGGTTGCTCAAAGTAAGTCAGGTCTGGTTGTAAGTCTACCTGTTCGTACCCTATCATATGTAGCACATCAGCATGGTACTTCTTTAGCATTGACACATGGAACATATTGTGCACTTGTTGCAGATTAGGAGGCAAGGCGAGCTCGTAATCTAGAGGTCCTATCCTCCTCAAGATCTCAAAGGGTCCTGTGAATCTGTGACTTAGTTTATCTTTCTTCCCAAATCTTATCACTCCTTTCCATGAAGATACTTTCAACAACACTGAATCTCCCACTTTATACTCTCTATCCTTCCGGATATGGTCGACATATTTCTTATATCTGTCTTGAGCCTCTACCAGCCTCATCTGATGAGTCCCACAATCTCTCGGGCCTGCTAGACCTACTCCGGTCATATTATCTTATGTTCTCTAACTTCATCCCAACATAAGGGAGAGCGACATCTTCTTCCGTAAAGAGATTCATATGGGGGCATTCCTATGCTAGCGTGATAGCTATTATTGTAGGCAAACTCGATCAGGGGTAAGTGGTCATTCCAATTTCCTTTAAAGTCAATGGTACATACTCGCAGCATATCTCCTAGGGTCTGGATAGTCCTTTCACTTTTCCCATCTGTTTGGGGGTGATAAACGGTACTCATATTCAGTCTGGTGCCTACACACTCTTGGAAGCTTCTCCAAAATTGGGAGTTAAACCTTGGGTCCCTATCCGACACTATGGCAACGGGAACCCCGTGCCTCACTATGTTTTCTCTCAGGTAAATATCCACTAACTTGTCCACGGTGTACCTTTCATTGATTGGTAAGAAGTGCACGGACTTGGTCATCCTACTATGATAACCCATATGATATCGTGATTGGTTTAGTCCTTGGTAGGCCTCTCACAAAATTCATGGTTATATGCTCCCATTTCCATTCCGGAATTTCCAGGGGCCGTAATAGTCCACTCGGTCGCTGATGTTCAGCTTTCACTCTCTGAAATGTCAAGCATTTGCTGACCCACTCTGCTACACCTCTCTTCATGTTAAGCCACCAATAATATTCCTTAGTTCACGGTACATTTTCATACTTCCAGGGTGGATTGAATATCTGGAGCTGTGCCCTTCGTGCAACAGCTCATCCATTAGTTCTTGCACATTCGGAACCCAAATCTGGGATGCATACCTCATGATCCCTCTCTTATCTTTCTCGCATCTGACCTCTTGACCGATCAATGTTTCTCTTTCTTTATTTATCTTCTTTTCCTGACACGCTCGTATCTTCTCAGCTAGTTCTGGTACTAACCTGATTTCAAATAGTCCTTCTGATCCTTTACCAGTTATTCTCACGTCGATCTCCATTTTTTTCAAATTCCTTAACTAACTCCTCATATGTCATTATCATCTTGAGTCTCTCTTTCCTACTGAGGGCGTCATCCACCACATTGGCTTTACCCAGGTAATATAGGATTTCACAATCATAGTCCTTAATCAGCTCTAGCCATCTCCTATTTCTCATGTTAAATTCTTTCTGGGTAAAAATATACTTGAGGCTCTTATGGTTTGTGTAAATTTCGCATTTTTGCCCATACAAGTAGTGCCTCCAAATCGTTAGGGCAAACACTATGGATTCTAATTCTAGATCGTGGGTAGGGTACCTTATCTCATATTCTTTTAACTGCCGAGAGGCATACACAATAACCTTTCCGTGCTGCATAAGCACACATCCCAGCCCCTTATGCGAGGCATCGATGTATATCACAAACTCTCTCTTTCCATCGGCAAGAGCGAGTACTGGTGCTGACACCAGTCTCCTTTTCAGCTCCTAAAATCTTTTCTCACATTTCTCTGTCCATACAAACTTTTCCATTTTATGGGTAAGCCTAGTCAATGGGCCGGCTATCTTGGCAAAGTCTTGCATGAATCTTCGGTAATATCCTGCTAAGCCCACAAAACTCCTAACCGCGGTCAGGGCAGTCGATCTTTCCCAATTAGATACCGCCTCTATCTTGGTGTCGATTATAACTCTTTTGCTACTCACCACATGCCCTAAGAACAAAACTTCCTTTAACCAAAACTCGCATTTTGAGAATTTGGCATACAACTTCTCGTTCCTCAAGATTTCTAAGACTATCCTCAAATGTTCTACGTGTTCTTGCTCTATCTTTGAGTAGATTAGTATATCATTTATGGAGACTATCACACATATATCTAGGTACTTCGTGAACACTCTATTCATCAAATCCATAGAGGCTACGGGTGCATTGGTTAACCCAAACGACATGACTGAGAACTCATAATGTCCATACCTAGTGCGAAAGGCAGTCTCTGGTATATCTTCATGTTTCATTTTCAACTGTTGATATCCTGTCCTCAAATCTATTTTGGAAAAGTGCACAACACATTTGAGCTGGTCGAATAGGTCGTCAATCCTAGGGAGATGGTACCTATTCTTGATGGTCAGCTTGTTCAACTCTCGGTAGTCTATGCATAATCTCATACTACCATCCTTTTTCTTTACAAACAGTACTGGTGCTTCCCATGGTAACACACTGGGTCTTATCATCCCGTTATTTAACAACTCTTGCAGTTGAGAAGCTAGTTCCTTCATCTCAACTAAACATCAAGAAAATTAGATACTGGTGTCATCCTTGGTGCTAATTCTATAGCAAACTCTAATTCTCTGTCGGGCTGCAATCCAGGTAAGTTCTCTAGAAACACATCCTCAAGTTCGTTTACTACGGGTATGTCCTATATGTTGGGAACTTCCTTCTTAGTATCCATCACATAAGCCAAGTAGGCCTCGTTACCTTTCTTTAACAATCTCTTAGCCTGAATCATGGTCATATTTTCAGGGTCTGTTGTTGACCTTTAAACACCATCTCCTTTTTATTTGGCACTCTGATCCTTACCTTCTTTTTTTCACAATCTATCTGCGCTCCATTACTGGATAACCAGTCCATTCCTAGGATCACATCGAATTATCCTAACGCAAATGGGATTAAGTCAACCTCAAAGACTTTCCCTTCTAGTTTCAGCTTGCATCTAGGTTGTACTTGATTTACATGAATGATTTCTCGGTTCGCTATTTCCACTTATAATACCTCACGTAACGGTATATCGTTAAGATTTAACTTCTTAGCAAAATTTCGAGATATAAAAGACTTGGTCGCTCCGGAATCAAATAAAACATTTCCACGTTCAGAATTGAACTGAAGGGTACCTGCTATCACATCAGTGTTCCAGACAGCGTCCTGAACGGTCATGTTGAAAGTCCTAGCAACAGGAGGTCGGTTGGATGCAACCCTGCTCATCCATGAGGCTGGAGGCCTTAGTGCCGAGCAATCCTTCCTCATGTGCCCTACTTTCCCATACTGGAAACATTGCACCTTGGGTCAGCTACAGTTGTTGGCGAGGTGTCCAGTTTGGTCGCACTTGTAGCATTTTATAGGGGCTCTCGCCTGGATACACACTCCGAGGTGTCTCTTTACGCATATCCAAAATTCCGGTATCGGGCCGCGGGGTTGGATGTGAAACGTCGCCCTACATTGTTCACCGCCCTGGCCAACACTCTCACTTGGGGCCTTTCTAAATCTGGGGCCTCTCGCAGGTTGGGACACTGCTCCCCTGACAAACCTTCTCGGAAGGCTTCTGTTTCGGGTTCCTCTGCCTCCTCCCTAACTTCCTATCTTCCTTTTCCTATTGTCCTTCTCTTTCAAACTCTGCTCACTACCTGCTTCAACAATCGAGGCCTTCTGCACTAAGGTGGCATAATATGTTAGCTCTAGCATTGCTACTCGGTTCTGGATCCACTGTTTTAGACCAAGCTGAAACCTTTGTGCCTTCTTCTCTTCAGTATTCATAAACTCTTGTAAAAATCATGACAGTTCAGTAAACTTGGCCTCGTACTCAGCCACGGTCATTCTATCCTATTTCAGCTCTAGAAACTTGATCTCCATCTGAGTCTCCAAAAACCTAAAGAAGTACTCGTCTAAGATCAACCGGGTAAATCTATTCCATGGGATCACATCATCAATCTCGAGGTTACGCTTGGACTCCCACCAGTAGTTAGCTTCCCCTTTCAGCATGTAAGAGGCGAAGATGATCTTGTGTCGCTCTTCAACACCTAGTATCTCGAAGGACTTCTCTATTTTCTTAAGCCAGACTTGTGCCTCAATGGGGTCGGCAAATCCTAAAAACTCTAGGGGTTTGAGAGACTTAAATGCCTTGAAGGTGGTAGCAGTAATTTGTTGGACAATATGTGGCTGTGATGGAAGGGGTTGTTGGTTCATATTGGCCCTTAAAAGGTCCATAAATTCATTCATGGGGTTTCCCCCTGATGGGTATCCTCAGCTTCTTCCTCTACATATCCTTCTTCATCCAATTCATTAAAATCTAGGTCCTCTTTACTTTCCTCATTCACTATATGGTCAGGTTCATTTTGTCATTGATTGATAGATTCTGCAGGCTGTGCCCTGGTTCCTCTTCTACGGGGTGGCATCATTTTGATAATGAAAATGATGTCAATACAGTTGCATATTTTTACATTTGGATTAATTCATTTGTAGGTAAGCATGTTATTTAAATATTTAGCATGTTTCTATCAAGGTGTAATAATATGATAAGACAATTTCTTAATAACTGCTATATAATATATCGTAGGGTCTCCCAGACTATGTCTTGGGGACAATAACGACCATCCAAATCCATACATAATCCTGAATACAATACATCAACTACATAATCCTGAATTTTGAAATACAAATACCTACACCGGCTACCCTGAAGGGCTAGGAATGCTATCTACTATTAGCTATTCTAACAAAATTGGTGACAAGTCACCTAGCCCTTTACAAGGTCCATATGTGGTCACTGGTCTCTCAGTCTGAGTCACTGTGCGTGAGGTCTCGAACCCTCCTCATCGCTCCTGCTAGCATCAGCTCAGTATTAACTACTGGAATGTATCCTCCCATCGCCGTCATCCTCATCTGTACTCGAGTACGGAGCTCAATTCCATCAATCTCCCGGCGAGCTATAGCCGGGGAAACAGCCCTGAAGTCCCCGAGGTAGCCTAGCTCGATAGCTCTCTCGGCGGTCAGCACCTGTCATAGCTCCACAATGTGGACAGATTCCGCGGTGATCTCAGTATTAAGCCGAGCCACTATCCAGTCATGCAGGGCTACATGTATGGTCGCTGAGGGTGGTAGAGGTGAGTCTGGGTCACTGGAGGATATGTCATGAACCTCATAGGTCTGTGCCTCCATCTCATCATCCTTATCCTCATAAATGTAGGTCAAAGGGCTCAACATCCCTGGATGAGGTGTGGGAAGGTGAACGGTCGGGAGAGGGTACATCTCTATGTCTGTCCAGTCTATGCCATCGTCCTGGGGCACCTCAACATCATTAGCTACAGCGGTAGGGAAGTCAGTCTCCTCCTCCGGGGGATCCTTGGTAGGGTCATCATCTGAGTCATCAATAGGTGGGTCCTCCGGCTCGGGAGTAGGGTCTCGCTCAGGAGCCATAACGTCCTTAAAAGGGTCAACCTCCCCCATAGGCTCCACTGGCACCTGACACAATAGGCAAGGTCTTACTAACTTAGAGTCAGAATTCCCTTGAGGGTAAAACTGTCAAGACTACCTATGCACTTTGACGACTAACTCGACTTGAGTTCAAATTGATTATTATTATTATTATTATTATTATTATTATTATTATTATTATTATGTCTACATATTTTATATCCTATAGTTTCCAAGATTTGATAACCTCAAGCTCTGATACCATTTCCGTGGCACCCCAAAATCGGGGGTCAGGGATCTAGGAGGCCGCCATCTTAAATCATGTATAACACTTATCTCGTACAACAATATATGAATACTCACACCTTTATGACCCCACACTTATCAACACACAGACACACACTTATAGGTTATTGTATTGGAAACGAACAAATCATTACTAGAGTGTATCAATCCATATGTTATTATTATTACAGTCCCAAAAGTGATTAAGTATTACCACGTGGGTAACCTTTATTTAAGGTTAGACCGGCGGCCAAATATACATTTCTTCATTATTTTCTTACATAAGTCATACTTGTAAAAAAGCCGGACTAAAAATAATTGAAAACCAATCCAGCTTATTCGATCTACCTGGGGTACCACACCAAACATCCTACGGAACAACTGGTCATTTTCTACCCGTTTCCTGGCCGTGAGTTTCATGATAGGCATCTTGATACACTGTTGTGTTGTGTCAATTTAAGAAAACAAGTGTGAGCTATAATGGCCAGCATAATAATATACAGTATGAAATGACTGTATGAGAATTCATGTCTGATTCCATGTACAATAAATATGTTTATTTAAAAATAGTCCTTCTCGGTAATACACACCTTATTTCAAAATAATTCATTTATTGACTTATTAGTCTGCAAATACCTTAATGGTAAACCCAGCACCTAGACTTGGGTTACGGCATTGCATCTTATTTCCAATTGGAAGAATATAGGACATTCACCGGAGCCACTGCATACTATGATCAGTCGTAATACGTAAATCTGTAACCTTTTCTACTAGTAGAAGGATGACACCTTCGTATCCCGGTTATCACCCTCTCCGCATTTGGGCTATGTGTCCCATTTCAGGTATGCACACACTTCACAGGTTCCTGAGTACACAGAGTACCTTCGCATGCGCTATCTTTGGTAGTCTCCCTAATACTCATCGTACTAGAGTCTACCCCTCCTAGTCCTTTGAAGAATCTTATCATATCTCGAGAACTCGCACCACATCGAAGTTCCCCAAGCATTTTGCTTGTTGATAAAAACAACTCATCTCAAATGTATATGTATATGTACTTTCAAAAATTTTGGAGGAAGTACTAAAATACTATGAGTAGACCGTTGTCAACAGATAAATAAACAAGTGAGTTTCTTTTGAAACTATATTTAAAATATTTAAAAATACGTCGAGATAATATTTTCGACGATCCGAAACAATTAGAATGATTTTCTGAACCTTCATAAAATATTTAAAATCAACTCTTACTATTTTTAAATCATATTACCTCATTTAATAAATATTAAATAATTGAATAACAATTATTAAATAATTAAATCTCAAATAATTATATTTTAAATGAATATTTGAAATAGTATTCCTCAACTAATTTATGTTTAAATAATTAAAGTAATCTTTAATAAATAAATAATCGAGTTTGAAATAAATAATCGTTGGAGGATAATTTTCTTATTTAAAATTAATATTTAAAATAACATTCATTGTTCGAGTAGTTAAATATAGTTGAAGGAATACGATCTTTGGAAATCCTTTTAAATAAATTCGAGGTATTTAATACTTCGTAAGTGGACATCGAGTCCCTTGGAATAAAATAAGTACGGACTTTTGATCGTCCAAAATATCACCGGGATGGTTCCCGGGTTTTCATTTTATAACTCCGACCGACTCTCAGTCTTATGATTTATACATCACACTTTATGGTAGCGCCAAAATATTCTACGATATATACATCGTAAACTCAATCGTTATTGATGCGTAAAAACTCGAAATGTTATTATCATGACAAATATGACATTTCTACGAAAGACAGTAAATCAACTTTTCACAACACAACAGTATATGGAGTCGAGTTTGTAAAATTTCCTGGGTACTTTGAAGTGGAGGGTGCTCTAGGGTCTGCCCAGAAATCTATATTTTATAAACAATTATCGTTTCATTAGATACCATTTATATTTATCATTACGTGTACATACATGATACTTACTAATCGTTCACGCCACTCACTTTACTCTTATTATTCCAATAAGTACAAGTACTTGTCATATCTGCTTTCTTTCCGAAATCCCTTATGTCCGTTAATGTCTTTTACATTTCGACGCTGCGCTTGCGATTCTTAAAGGTTTCTATTCGCGCGGTCTCGGGTCCGGCATTTTTATAAAATTGAAAAATCTATATTTTCACTTGATATTTTTACAGGAGTTAATTAACTCTATTTGTTACTTTCTGTAAAAAATTCACGATTTTTGAATATTCTTAAGTCTGTCATTTCTATTTCTAAAATTCATAATTCGTAGCAATTTTTATTGCGTAAATCATTTTAACTAAAACGGTCGTAACTTTTGATCCATAAATCGAAATTAAGAGATTCAAGCGCCTAAACGATCCTAATAACATTTTTTTATCATAATCAAGTCTTAGTTTTTAATAAACTACAGTTATACTTTCTATAACTTTGCAGAAAACTTATGGTTACATTTTGTTCATTTTAACGGTATTACGACTATGATCCGAGTTTTGTTTTCGCTCTAAATCATAAATCAAGAATAAATCGCCATCATATCATCATCTCAAAACTAACTCCTCTCAAGAATATCATGTTATTGAGCCAACAACAACAACCTTAATAGCTAACTAACTAAACATCAAGAAAATCACAAAATAACTGCCAAAACTAGGTTTACAACTAAGATCTTAAAGTTTCTTGAAACTTAAACCTTAAATAAAGTTTGGTCAAGGATTTATACCTTTATTTAAAACTTTAACTATGTTCTCTTTGATGGTGGAATCTTGGGGATGCTTGGGTGAGCTAAAGATTCCTAAATCAATCCATAAAAATCAAGAAACCAAGAAAAGTTACTATTCTACACTATTCATCATCACTTTCATGAAATTATTTCACCATTCAAACCTTAATGAAATGCTCTCAAAAATTTATCTTACCTTAGTTTAGTATGTAGGAAGCTTAGAAATTAATTGTAGAATTTTTTCATGGCGTGAAGTGGAGTTTTTGATTTTGATTTCTCCTTCCTTTTTAATTTTGCCGAATAGAGCTTTTAGGAAAAAGAAGAGAGAATTTTGTTTGGCTTCTTGGATAATTCTTGTGAAATGATATGTTTATATGTGTATATATCATCGTAGGATTGTCATATCTTGCAAAAATCTTCCTAGGTTAGCTCATGATGAAGGCTAGTTGCTAGCTAAGTACTCACTATTCATGCCACTATTCACTTAGCTAGGTTACTATGCACTAGCTTGATTACTATTCTTGTTAGGTTAGCTACTATTTGGTTATTAAACATGGTTACTTTCCTACATTAGTTAGCTTGTATGGTTAGCTTGGCTTGATACGTTTATTTATTCGCTTACGCGTTCGCTCGGTCGCTTATTCGTTTTCGTAATAAACCTTTCTAAGCGGTTCGCGGGGTAAATCCTATCTTATACGTCCTTTACGTTTTGAAGCCTTGTACTTGGTTTTAAATTTTTAGGATTTTAGATTTTTAATTATATCGTGATTCTCGTATTCCTTGACGGTTCGTAGATACAGTCATTTTTTAAAGTTCGTTTTCTTCGAAAACTAATAACGTTTACATACACCTATTTGGTACGTATAATTGTGTTATCAACTCGGAAACTAATTTTCCCATGCACAAAATATTGTGGGCTAAAAAGTTTTCCCCGATTATCAGGGTTACTATTCATCAAGTATTTTACAAAGTCTCAAAATTGTGAGTTATTACATTATGAAAGAAAGCATACATGTAGATATTCATTAGCAGTTGCACTTCTAGTCCTCACTCCAGCATTTAGATCACCAATAATTGCTTCTCTTGTATGACTCCTATCCCATTTCCTTGTGTGAGTTTGTTGACTTGAATTTTCTACATCTTCTTCATCATTGGCATGACTTGCAGAACTTTCTCCTCTTTCTCCCCCTAAGTTTGTGCTATCAAATTCAGGTGTTTGAGATGAGCTTCCATTAATATGATTCACTTGTTCAATTGACTCTTCATCTATTTTGTTGCTTGTGATGACTTCAGCTTCATCATCAGAATCACTATCAATTTTGAGATTTTCAAATTTAAGGGTCTCAACTTCATTTTCATCAAGGCATTCCAAGTCCGGACACTTGTCATCATCGAAACTCACATTTTTTATTTCTATAATTTTCCTTTGTTCAAGCACATAGACGTTGTAGGAAGTTCTCTCCAATGAATATCCCAGAAAAATTGCTTTAGAAATCTTAAAGTCAAATTTTCCCACATATTCAGAGTTGTCTTTTAAAACATAACACTTGCTTCCAAACACATGAAGATGCTTCACTATAGGCTTCCTTTTAGATAAGATTGAGTAGGGTGATTTGTCAAGATTCTTGTTAATGAGATATCTATTTTGAGTATAGCATACAATGTTGACAGCTTCTTCCCAAAAACTTGTTGGTAGTTTGGCATCTTGCAACATTGTTCTAGTAGCCTCCACTAGTGTTCTATTCTTTCTCTCAACTACCCCATTTTGCTAAGGTGTTCTAACAGCTGAGAATTCTTGAACAGTGCCCTGGTCTTTGCAGAATTCAGTTAAAGATGCATTTTTGAATTCTGTGACATTGTCACTTCTCAATCTCTTCACACAATTCTGATCTTCAGCCTGCTTCTCAATCTTCTTGATGTGTTCAATTATGATGTATGGAGTTTCATCCTTAGAATGCATAAATTCTACCCATGTATATCTTGAGTAGTCATCCACCATCACAAGTGCATATTTCTTCCTTGAAATTGATAAGACATTAATTGGTCCAAATAAGTCCATGTGGATAAGTTACAAAGGTGCACTTATAGAATTCACAGTTTTACTCTTATGACTTGACTTTTTTATTTTGCCTTTTTGACAAGCCTCACAAACTTCATTTTTAGCAAACTCCAGATTTGGCATGTCTCTCACTAACTCCTTTTTCACCAGGGTATTGATTGCCTTGTAATTCAGGTGAGAAAGCTTTTTGTGTCATAGCTTGCTTTTCTTTACCGATTCCTTGGTCTAGAAGCAAAATATTCCTTCCTTATTTGCTGAGTGTAAATCTACAACAAACAGGCTTCCCTTTCTTGCACCTTTCAGAGCAACTTCACTAGTCTTTTTGCTGATGATTAAGCAATCTCCTTTGTCAAATGAAACATTAAATCCTCTATCTATGAATTGACTGACACTTAGAAGATTCACTTCTAAACCAGCTACCAGTGCTACATCTTCAGTGACAACATTCCAGAAATTAACTTGCCATATCCCATTGTGAAACCTTTGTTGTTGTCTCCAAAAGTCACTAATGGGACAACCTTCTCCTCAAACTATGATAACAGGGCTTTATTAGCTGTCATATGCCTTGAGCATCCACTGTCTATGATCCATATGACTCACTTCATTTTTCCCTGCACACAATGAGGATTAAGTGTGTTTAGCTACCCAAGAAGTGTTGGGTACTTTCTTCTTGCTGACAGAGTTTGTAGAATTAGTATGTGTTGATTCAGAAGCAACAGTATGAACAAATTGTTTTGTATTTTCCTTTTTGTCTGTAGATTCAAGATTAACATATTTCAAATCTACTCTCATTTTATGACAACTTTTCATCAGTTTCATGTTGCAAGGTTTGCAGTCAAATTTATCACAAAAGGAGTAAGGGTCTTCTGCATTTGCTTCATTATACTTGCAGGCTCCCACTTTTGGCTTGCTAACATCCTTTTTAGAAAGGTGAGTTAGATGATTTGTTGAGTCATATTTCTGACATTGCTTTCTGGGGGCGTCTGCAACAAATGCAAAGTTGTTGCTCTTGTTTATTCCTATCTTGCCATTCCTGTTCTTTTTCTTTCTTCCCGTATTCTCAGTCTTGACTTCCTTGACAGGTGTTTTAGGAAGTTGGTTAAACATGGGCTTCTTCTTTCTTTCAGTAGCAGGAGTGGTTTCCACATTTTTCATTCCTTTGTCTTCAGCTGCAAGTTCTTGCTTGATGACCAACTCTTCTTCATTGAAATTTACTTCACATGCCTTGAACAAGGGTGAATTAAACTTTCTCAGCATAGCCGAGACATCTTCATTTACAGTTATTTTGCCCTTGTCACCTTCATTCTTCTTGCTGCTTTTCAAAGCATCATAGTCAAGGGAAATGGCTATATTAGCACATGGCTTGTTCTTCTCATGGTACTGACCAACTAACTGAGAATCATTCCTGAAAGACTTCAACTTCACTTCATTCTTTTCTATCTTTTCCCTCAACACAGCTTCTATTTCAGTAGCACACTTCATCTTGTTCTTTACATATTTATTTCCTGCTTGACAGTTTCAAGCTCAACAAGCTGCAGTTCTAAATTTTATTTCTCAAGCTCCTCATTTATCTTTGACAACCTACTTACTTCCTCAGTAACTTCCATCATGCTTGTGTGTATATGAAACATCTCTACAATCATCTTTTCAACAGTCTCCTTATACTAACTAACATTTAAATAAATAGTGGTTAGAGTTGGTACCTCTGATTTTGAAGTGAATGATTCACCATGCTCAAGAGCCATTAGTGCATAGTTTCCAACTTCTTCAAGAGATCTTCATACTTTGACTACAATTCCAAATATGTCTTATCCTTTTTCACTTTCTTGGGCTTCCTGCATTCAGTAGAAAAGTGACCCAACATATTACAGTTAAAACACCTTATCTTTTATCTGTCCACAGATCTAGTTTTGTAGGCACCTTTGCTAGCTGAGTTATACTGAGCTTTTGGTTTCCAATTGTTGCTGTTGGAAGACTCTCCCTTATTCTTGAAGAACCTTGGCTTGTTGACTCTTATGTTGGAAAACGTTCTAGCCAAGTAAGACATGAATTGGTCCATTTCATCTAGCATATCCAAGGTATAGTATTCATCTTCCTCCAGTTCTAAAACAACTTGCTTCTGAGGTCCTTTGTTCTTTTGTTCCACAGCTTGAATAACCGGAACTTGATCATCTTGCTCATCTTCACTTTCTTCACTGTCATGTACAACCAAGGCACTGGAACTATCAACCATATGTCCATGGTTTGTCTTTAATGACTTTCTTTCCAGCATCTCAAGTTTATAAGTTTTCAAGATTCCATACAGAACTTCCAGTGTCATTCTACATAGATCTCTTGATCTCTAACGGCTAATATCTTCTGTTCGAGATGATCAGGATGAGCTAGCAGGAACTTCAGGTTAACCTCCTCAGCCTCATAATATTTATCACGTAACTGCAAGTCATTTATTAATTTATTGAACCTCTCAAAAAATTCAGTAATTGCTTCTTTGGGGTTTTCCATGAATCCCTCATACTGAGACACAAGTATTCTCCTTTGGTTGGATCTAACTTCCTCTGTACCTTCACACAAAATCTCTATTTTCTTCCAGATTTGTTTACCTATGTTACAGTTGATAATGTTGTTGTACATGACATTGTCAAGTGACTCTATCAGAATTAATTACAGGCCACTATCTAGAGAGACTTTTTCCTTCTCAGATGCAATATATTTTGAAGGGTCTTTAGGTGCAAAGTGAGCTGGGATGACCATGTCTCCATCTGTAGATTCATCTACCCTTTTTATGGGGGTGAAAGGGTCATTTTTGAGAATCTGGATATATAATGGATTGACCATCCTTATGAACAACATCATTTTCTTTTTCTAGAGTGCATAGTTGATTCTGTCAAAGGCTAGTATCTTAATACTGCCTATCTTCTGTGCACTCATACTTCCAAGATCTTTATCTGTTTTCTTTCAGATTTTGCTCTGATACTATTTGTTATGTATTGAGTACAACAAAGGGGGGGGGTGAATGGCTTATCGAGATCTCTGAGTTCTCAATAAGTGTTTTGACTTGTCGAGGTCTCTGAGTTCTCTATACGTGAATTCGGCTTGTCGAGGTCTCTGAGTTCTCTAGAAGTGTCTTTGACTTATCGAGATCTCTGAGTTGTCTATAAGTGAACTTGGCTTATCGAGGTCTCCAAAACTATGCATGTAGAAATGACTTATCGACATCTCTGAGATCTCTATATGCATTTTGACTTGTCGATATCTCTAAGATCTCTAATAAGAAATTGACTTATCGATATCTCCAATCTTCATATCTTCATTTTGACTTGTCGATATCTTTGAGTTCTCTATATGCAGAAATGGCTTGTCGATATCTCCAATTTTCACATCTTCATTTGACTTGTCGATATCTCTGATACTTCTCTATAGGCCATTTTGGACTTCTCGACAAGTTATTCTGGAGTTCTCGAATGACTTCTCTATATGACTTGATCTGTGACTTGTAGATATCTTGACTTTGAACATTTTTACTAAAACAGATCTATTCAACTCCAAGCTTCTTCACATTTTCTCTAAGGCATGATCTTGTTGATCTTCTTCCAGAGTTTATTCTTAGGCTTGAGCCTATTCACAGAAAAATAATCCAGTCTAATCTTTAACATTTTTACAGACTCAAGTAATACAATACAAAATACATATTAAGACTATTATACAACTAAATCTTAGGGTTGTCAATGTGACTTAGTCTTGTTATATTATGTGCATGTCTTGCACAACACTCCTAGCATACCTTATTATCTTTTACAAGTTGTGTAGTACCTGTAGTTATGTAAATATTATGATTTGTAACTAATTCACAAACTTATAAATATAATTCATGTGCTGAGATAGTACTGATCGAGGACCCTTTTATTAATGTAAAATTTACTGATATTTATTTTCCGTTTAATTGTCTAAAAAAAGAATGACAACCCAAATGATGAGATAAAACTGTTGAGGACCCTCTTAGCAGTTTAAACTTTGAAGATCTTGATTTTTTGGCTAATTCACCAAAATAGAATGACAATACAGATGTTGAAAGACCACTGGGCGAGGCCCCTAATAGCAATTTCATGTTTGAAGATTCTTATTGGGCTCTGGACAACAACTTCGTATCGTTCGTATCAATATCCTAACCCAAAATCTTAGTTGTCATTCAGTGCCCAATCAAAATATCTAAATTTAAAAGTGGTAGAAGGGTCATCAATCAATGCTGCCCAACATCTACAATGTCCATCTGAGTTTCTGAATAAGCCAATAAATCAAGATCTCCAAAGTTCACACTACAAAAAGGTCCTAAAAACGATATCCCTAAATTACATTGTCATTTGGAATTTTAGATTTATATGACCAATAATTTTTTTATGTACAAGCTACTGAAAGGGTCCTCGACCCTCCTTATCAAGAATCTACATTGTCATCAAAATTGTGAATTGGCCGGTAGTTCAAAATTTTAAGTTTAATTCGCAAGAAATTCCTCGACCGATACAATCCTATTGTTTTGGTTGTTATTCATAGTCTACGAATTCATTTAAAAATACGTTTTTATATTTTCATAGTTTTAATATCTTAACCAAAAGATAAACATTTATTTCACTAGAATCACATTCTTTAAAACTAATTTGTAATCTTTTAGGTTCGTCAATGGAAGATTCATTTCCTGGGATACTCCCGATATACCTCATCATCAACTACACGTTGTGGAGCACCGGTAGTTCTCTTAAAGATTTTGCTTTGAAATCAATTCACAAACTTATAATGACAATGCATGTGCTGAGATAGTACCGGTCGAAGAGCATTTATTAGTTTAAAATTTAATGATATTGATTTGTCATCTAATTCTCCAATTAAAATTGACAACGCAAATGATGAGATAACACTATCGAGGACCCCCCTAGCAGTTTGAACTTTGAAGATCTTAATTTTCTAGCTATATCACCAAAACAGAATGACGATATAGATGTGAAAGCGCTGCGCGAGGCCCCTTATAACAATTTCAAGTTTATAGATTCTTATTGGGCTCTAGACGACAACTTCGTATAGTTCGCATCACTATCCAAACCCAAAATCTTAGTTGTCATTCAGAGCCCAATCAAAATCTTTAATTTTAAAAGTGCTAGAAGGGTCATCAATCAGTGCTTCCCAACATCTACGATGTCCATCCAAGTTTGTAAATTAGCCAGTAAATCAGAATCTCCAAAGTTCAAACTACTAAAAGGTACTCGAAAATGATATTCCAAAATCTAGATAGTCATTTTAAATTTGGGATTTATATGACAAATAAAAATCTTTAAATTATAAACTACTAAACGGGTCTTCGACTCTTCCTATCATAAAATCAACATTGTCATCAAAGATTGTGAGTTGGTTGGTAGATCAAAATCTTCATAGTTCAATTCGCAAGAAAGTCTTGAACCGCTATAATCCTATTGACTTGGTTGTTATTCATAGTCTACAAATTCACTTAAAAAGTATATTTTTATATTTTCATAGTTTGCACTATTATAATCAAAAAATAAACACGTATTTCAACAAAATCACATACCTTACAAATAAAGTGCAATATTTTTATATTCGTCAATGAAAGATTTATGGTCTGGGGTAAACTTCTAGTACATCTCATCATGTTCTACAAGTTGTGGAGCACCGGTAGTTATGTTACCATGATTGCCTAAATCATAAAATATTGAACATAAAAAATTGTTATACATATATAACAAAAGAATATTGATGAGTTAAATTAGTATCTTTTATTTGTATTATATATATTTATTTTATTCTAAAGCTGATCATAACAATTGTAAAGTAAAAATAATTTAGACAATTTCACCAAATAACGAGATGTAAAAGTTTATACATACATATATATATATGAAATTATATAGTAAGAGAAAATTTATAAAATTTTCAAATATAAAAGAAAATTAGTATTCTTTTCCTAATTTGAATGAAATTTAGCAAGATAATTGACCTGGACCCATGTTCTCGATGTTCTCTTAAGCAAATGAATTATGGAAGAACTTGTTTCACATTTCCAGGAAGATAAATAATTCACACTTGCACATGAGTATTTTTTATAATTTAATTAATTGCTTACTCTATTTGAAGAAGTATCTTAAAGATTTGAATTATCTATTGATTAATTAACATCAAATTAGATTCACAACATATCATGAAATTTTGAAATATATTAGTTTCAACAAAAATCACAATAAAAGTATAAATAAACCAAAATCATACTAAACAGTATAGATACATGGATCATATCACTGCAATATTGGCAATATCGAAATTAACCTGAAAAGGGCTCTTCAGTTGGTCCTGATTTATCTCCCTCACGTTCATTCTCCTTCATATTTTTCCTGATATGGTTACTACATCTTTATTTTCGATAAAGAATAATGAGAACATTTGTTCAATTACCATGGGTCATATTTATAAAATAATAAGGCACTGAATTAGTAAAAATTATTAATATAAAATACCAAAAATATAAAATTGATTTAAATTGGATTCAGATCAGCCGTAATGTTAAATTAACATAAGACAATAGTAAAAGTCTGGTTACATCATTGGTGATTTATTACATTTATCTACCAAAATAAGAGGTCACAGGGTAAAGTATGACTTGTTAACAAGAGGTTATCGGGATCAGTGAGTTTTATTACCCACACGAAAGCACAATTGATAATTTATTTATATAAAAGCATATAATACACAAACGAATAATAAGGATAGATATAAGATCAAATTTAAACCTTTAAAAGTGATTTAGATGATGAATTGAGACTTTTAACAATTAATGTTCATCATTTTAAGCAATCTAGTGATCTCAATCAATGAAAGCAATCAATTATGTAGGAAAAGATTGTGAGAGAATTGGGGATTGGGAAATAATTAGCGTCCTTATTCAAAAACTTGTGTTGAATTTATGAAGTTTGCAGTGTTTATAACAATATATTTATAGGCAAAATTTTAACTGAATATTTTTAACAAAATAATAGATTTATTAATCTTATAATTTAATTAATTAATATCATTAATAAGTTGATCAATAATTAAGACTCTTTTACTCACTGATTATTATAATTTTTTTAAAAATATATTTCATACAATCAATTTCTAATTTAAATTTTATTTAATGAAAAATGAAAACTGATGTAGTATTTATTTGATTAAATGAAAAATGATTAGTCATTGTTTATCAAACTAGTTCACTAAACCGCACTTCGCAACGGTATTCTAAAATAATATTCTATTTTTTCTGTATTTCTGATATGGGATGAAAATAAACCTAAGGACATAATTAATGTTGTATTAATTAAAACTAATATGGTTCATTGGCAAGGCCCAATTAATAAGGCCTGAAATCCAAGTTATTTATTAATTACGTAATTATTAAATGGGATGAATTAACAGCTCATTAAATATGTCCAATAAAAGATATAATTCTGTGAAAAGTAGCCTCAAGACACCTAAACCAACAAGTAATCTGCTTCCTACATTTTAGGACTTCAATGTCCATTCAAAGACGAAGACTTCCTCACCAAGTGTCCTAACCCTAGTCCAATTCGTGGACATCCAAAATCTATATAAAGGGTCTTACCCCATTATTTAGAACTACGTTTTTTGACTTGATCATTGGCATAGAGCAAGGTACGTAGGCATCTTGTGAAGGCAGACTTGAATCACGAAGCAGGAGAGCAGTCAATCAAGGGCCTTGAGCTCATGGTCCCTAACATTAATTGCAACCTAGTTTTTAATCCATAACATTTGGCGCCGTCTATGGAAATAAGACATCAACGATGGTAACCACACGAATCGGAAACAACATTCCAGAAGGAATATTAGCTGGAACTACTCAAACAATCTCATCCGCCATTGAGATTCGACCTCACTCAACCTACTCTCAAGGGACGACGTATCCTATCATCTCGCAATCCGGATCTCAGTCAATCCCGACTTTAGGGGCGAACCCTCAAAACTCCAATCTGAATGCTCCTTTGGGGGCAAAATCTGCTGGTTTTGAAATGTCAATTGTGGTGCACTATAGGCCAATAAACCTCACCTATGGGATGCCATTGTACTATGAGGCTGGAGGAAGTAGCTGCCCAATGCCTCAACCGCAACCATGGAATGACCGTAATTATATTAGAGGTCCTTCACCAATCAATAATGAATGAGATATCTCTGGACCTTATACAAATGAGGAGAACAGAGAATCAACCGACGAGGATGCTCATCACAGGAGGAGACGTATGGACAAATAGCCCGTTTGAGGTAGGTGCCCCGAGCTTCAGGAAACTCAAGGGATGGTATCCCAGACTTTTGAAGAAATGATACGTGTTCATGAAGCAGAAATCCTAAGGCTGAAGATAGACATGGAGATTAGTCAGGCTAAGCAACCACCGAGAACCAACTGAGCTAGAGAAACTAGAGAAGATACTCAAGTTATTGACTTGGAGGAGACTCCCATGAGGAAAATGATGAATGTCCCTCAAGGAAACGTGTTTGAATTGCTCCCCCTCGAAGACCCTGATGATCCAATCCCGTCTTTTATGAAAGAGATCATGAATACCCATATCACAAGGAAGTTCAAAATGCCCACTATAAAGGCCTATGATGGGACTAGGGATCCACCGAATCATGTAAGGACTTTCTCTAATGCACTGCTGCTGCAACCCGTGAATGATTGTATAAATTGTCAGGCTTTTCCTAAAACCTTGTCGGGAATGGCTCAAAGGTGGTACATCTGTCTGCCCCTGAATTCAATTGAAGCTTTCAGAGATTTAAGTCAGGCTTCCATCAAATAGTTCATCTGCGGAAAAGTACATAAAAAAGGCTCTACTTCCCTCATGAGCATTGTACAAGGAGCAAATGGTTCTCTTGGAGATTACCTGAACCATTTCACGAAAGAAGCTTTGAAGGTCCCAGACCTTGATGATAAGGTAGCTATGATAGTCTTACAGCAAGGGACTAAGGACAAAATTTTCAAAATATCTCTGGCCAAATTCCGCCCAGATAACATGCTACAACTCTAAAGTAGAGCAGAAAAGTATATTCAGGTCGAGAAAAGCATGACGAAGACAGTGATAAATAATGAGCCCGCTGGTGGTAAGAAACGAAAGATAGATCAAGAGTATGATGCAAAGTAAAGGATCCTCAGGTTAACAAAGATGTCGATTCACCCACGAAGAAGGGAGGACTAGGATAAAATTTTACCGAATATGCTATATTAAATGCTCCTAGAATTCAAATTTTGATGAAAATTGAGAGGGGTAGAGATGTTCGCTGGCCAAAGCCTCTGAAGGCCGATCCTACCAAGTTAGATAAAAGAAAATATTGTCAATTTCACAAGGATATTGGCCATGACACCGATAAGTGTCGCCAATTGAAAGACGAGATTGAGTTTCTTATTCGAAAAGGAAGACTGAGCACGTAAACTGTAGATGGTGAGAGGGGAGAAATGAATAATAATGGGAAAATAAGTTTTGATGACCGAAAGAGGGATCAAGATGATCAGGGGAGAAATACCCAACCACAAGGCCCAGTGATCAACATGATCTTTGGAGGACCAACTGCAGATTGTTCTTATAAAAATTCAAGGAAGGCTTATGCTCGAGAGGTCATGCACATAGTTGGAGAAGCCCCGGAAAGGGCCAAGGCTAGAGTATCAATGATATTAGATGACCTCGATTTGGAAGAGGTTAAGTTTCCTCATGATAATTCTCTAGTCATAACACATATCATAGGGAACAACCCTGTAAAGAAAGTCCTTGTAGACAATGGAGTATTAGTTGACATTTTGCTTTGTGATACCTTTATGAGAATGGGATACAACGATTCTCAATTAACCCTCGAATGATATGCCAATCTATGGGTTTGCTGGATTCGAATGTCCAGTTAAAGGGATAACTAAATCGCCTTTGACAATGGGTCAGGAGCCAAGGCAGGCTACACAAATGTTGAACTTTGTGGTGGTTAAATTCGAGTCAACATATAATGCAATCATGGGAAGGACGTGTACACATGACTTTATGGAAGTTCCCTCATCCTACCATTTGGTAATCAAATTTCCAACTAGGAACGGGGTAGGACAGGAAAGAGGAGATCAGAAGATGGCAAGAAGTTATTATATAGCCTTGTTGAGGGAAGATGGAGCTTGGGGCAAGTTCTACCCATTAAAGACATGGACATTTGTGAGAATGATGAGAAGCGAGGGAAGCCAGCGGAAGATTTAATCCCAATTCCCTTGACTCCCAGCGATATAGAAAAGACGACTTTCATTGAACCTTCTTTAGAGGAACCCCTTAAAGGGAAGTTGATAAAGTTCTTACAAGAGAATAGTGACATTTTTGCATGGTCAGCTGATATGCCGTGAATTGATCCTGAATTAAAAACTTATAAGCTAAATGTCGACCCTAATTGAAAGACGGTAAAACAGAAGTAGAGGAGTTTTTCCCCAGAAAGGCAAGATGCCATAAAAATGAGGTAGAAAAGCTCTTGGAGGCTGGGTTCATTGAGGAAATACAATTCTCAGAATGGTTGGCTACTCCGGTGATGGTGAAAAAGGCTAATAGAAAGTGGAGTATGTGTGTTGACTTTACTGACCTGAACGATGCATGTCCAAAGGATATTTTTTCTCTTCCAAGGATATACACTTTGATAGATGCCACTGCAGGGGACGAGATGTTGAGTTTTATGGATGGATTTAGTGGCTAAAATCAAATCAAAATGTATAAAAATGACATCCCAAAGGTATCATTCATCACTGACTTTGGTGTTTTTTCTTTATCTTGTTATGACATTTGGTCTCAAGAATGCAGGAGCCACTTATCAAAGGTTGGTGAATAAGATTTTTAAGGATCTTATTGGAAAGATCATGGAGATCTATGTAGATGACATGTTAGTCAAGAGCACTGTAAAGGCATATCATATAGCCCATTTGAGGGAAGCTTTTGAGATTTTGAGATCTCACAAGATGATGTTGAATCCATCCAAATGTGTTTTTGGTGTAGTATATGGGAAGTTTTTAGGATTAATGGTCTCCAAGAGGGGAATTGAGGCCAATCCTGACAAGATAAAGGTCATCCTGGATATAGAACCTCCATGCTCTGTAAAGGACGTTTAGAAACTCAATGGAATGATTGCTGCTTTGGGATGGTTCATCTCCAAGTCTGGAGACAAGTACCTTCCATTCTTCAAAGATTTAAAAAAAGTAAAAGATTTTCCTGGATTGATGAAAGTCAGATGGTGTTTGAGGAATTAAAGAAATACATGGTTCAAGCCCCTTTGTTGGCCAAACTAGATCTGAATGGAACTCTGTATTTATACTTGGTTATTTCTGAAAGAGCGTTGAGCGCTGTATTGGTGAAGGAGGAAGCAAAAGCCCAGAAACCTATCTATTACGTCAGCAAGATTCTACACAGAGCTGAGTTGAACTATTCAATTATGGAAAAGTTTTCTTTGGCCTTGGTCATGGCATCAAGAAATTTACGTCCCTACTTCCACGAACATAAAATTGAAGTGTTAACTAATCAGCCTTTGAGAAATATCATCCATAGTCCTAAGGTCAGTGGAAGGCTGATCAAATGGGCCATAGACCTTGGGGAATTTGATATTAAGTATAAACCTAGAATATCGATCAAAGCTCAGGCCTTGGCTGACTTCGTGGTTGAATGTACCGTCGACAACCAAGAAGTTGGGTGGCAGGAAGATACACCTCAAGGTATGAATGACAAAGATAGAGAAAAGAAAGTTGAGGACAAAGAGTTCTGGGTGCTCTATTTTGATGGGGCATAAAAAATAAATTCAAGTGGAGCTGGGCTAGTTTTATAAATCCCCGATGGTTTCTTGATTGAGTACGCTATGAAGCTAGATTTTCCTACCATAAATAATGAGGCGGAATATGAAGCCCTCATTACAGGACTTGGCTTAGCTGGAACCTTGAGGGTTAAAACTCGAAGGTCTGTATAGACTCAAAACTTGTGGTGTCCCAGGTCAATCAATGGAGAATTTGAGGAAAGAGATGAAACCATGGCCATATATGTGTGACTTGTGAGAGCTGTGATGACTCAGTTTCATGAATGTAATGTTGAGTACATCCCAAGAGAGGCAAACTCTAAGGCAGATGCATTATCCAAGTTTGCCTCCTCGAAAATTGAGAATAATTTTAGAAGTGTGTACTTCCATGTTTTGAAAACGCAAAGCATTGTGGATTGATCCTATCAAGGCTCACCTTCAGACATGATGGCTCCCCAATGACGTATCGGAAGCACAAAAACTATATGTGTGAGCCTTGAGGTATTCCTTGATAGATAGGATTTTGTATAAAGGTCCTTTCTGATTCCCTACCTAAGGTGTCTCAGGCCTGATAAGGCACGACTAGCCCTTGAAGAGGTACATGAAGGCATTTGTGGCCAACACTTGGGGGTCAGGGCCCTTGCTCACAAGATTACTCTTTTGGACTTCTATTAGCCAGAGATGATGGCCGATGCCAAAAATTATATGATAAAATATGATTATTTCCAAAAGCATGCACCAGTTGTTAGACAGCCACCTGAGCTGCTAACTTCCATAAATTCTCCCATCCTTTTTGCTATATCGGGTATGGATATTCTTGGACCTTTCCCGATGGCCACTTCACAAAGAAAGTTTTTATTTATGGCAATTGATTACTTCACTAAGTGGATCAAATCCAATCCATTGGCTAAGATCACAACCAATCAGGTTGCTCAATTCCTGTGGGAAAATAGAAGTGGCAATTCATGTTTAGATATGGAAATCCACGTATCTTGGTGATCGATAACGGAACATAATTTAATAATGAGGAATTTAAGAAGTACTGTGAGGAGAATAAAATCAAGCTGCAGTTCACTTCTGTTGCCCATCCTCAAGCCAACGGGAAAGCAGAAGTGGAAAACTGGATTATCCTAGATGAGTTAAAAAGAGGATTGAGAAGTCCAGGAACAATTGGGTAGCTGAAATACTTCTAATACTTTGGGCATACATGACCACGTGTAGGGTCACGAAAGGAGCAACACCCTTCATGTCGGCATATGGGGCTGAAGCAGTCATCCATGTGGAGATATCGCATTCGTCTCCAAGGATTCAAGCCTACAATGCTGAGAAAAATGAAGAAGGGAAATACTGGATCTAGATTTGATAGATGAGGTGCGTGATGAAGCGCCTGCAAAGATCATGGAATATTAGAAGAAATCTTCTTTCTACTACAATATGAGGATAAAGGAAAGGTTTTTCAAGCAAGGTGATTTGGTTTTAAAGAAAGTTGAAGCATCCGGGGTAAGGTAGAAAGGAAAGCTAACCCCAAATTGGGAAGGGCCATACAAAGTCAAAAGTGTTCAAGTAAGAGGATCCTACAAGTTAGAGACAATGGAAGAAGAAGAAGTGCCAATAACTTGGCATGCACAGAACTTGAAGACTTACTACATATAGCTGCCTTATTAAGGGGGTACTAAACTATTAAGTAACAATAAGGTTCAGTGAAACCATGAGCTTTGGCTCCTTAGGATTTATATTTTAGTTCATTAGGATTTCTATTCCGATAAGGATTCCATTTCTATTATGTAAGGGTTAAACCCATTTTATCCAATTTATTGGTTTACAAATACATTTCTTTTCCAATTTCCTTATGATTTTGTTATCTTAAGTGTAACAAATAAAGTGTGTGCCAAACATGGACTGTGCAAAGCTAAGTACGATGAAAATATAAAAAAGGAATAGATGTGTAAATAGATAAGTTAAAGGTACAAAGAAGGTCATCAAATAGAGATAATTTAACTGAATTTAAAATCAAGCCACACAGGGCTAAGTCAAGCTCTAGTCATTCCTGGCGGACTCCTCCTCATCATTCTTCTCATCCCCATTATGTCATTCCTCTTGAGCAGGGACTGAAGTTTCTGCATCTTTAGCTAGGGAAGCTAGAGGTGGAGAAGCGTTGGGATCAAGGATGCGATCCTCCTGCATAAGAGAGTCAAATTGAGGTTCAAATCTATCTTTAGGATCTGGATGATGAGGGCTAATGAAGTCCTCTGCCTCTATCAATCCAAGATGCTTCTTTATTATTGCCTTCACAACAACATCCCATCCTTGGGTGAATTGGATGGGGTAAATGCCCTCATCATGAATCTCCATCAAAGACTTGAACTTTTTAGAATTCATGTACTGGTCGATCATGACCTCCTTATCGCTCTTAAGCTTTACTAACTCAGCATGAGCCTTGGACAATTCCTTCGTCTTGCTCTTCAGCTTCTTGTCAAGGACCCCGACTCTGTCCTTCCACTTGTTCATTTCCTTCTCGAAATCATCCGAGTTGGCTTTCCAAGATTTGTCTTGGTGGAGCGCCGCCTGATAGTAGGCATTACTCTGCACAAAAAAAACAAGGGAATAAGTCAAGAACGTGCAAATATGAAAGTGAATAAAAATAAGGAAAGGTAAGAAAAATACCGTAGCTTGAGCCTGTGCGCCCATGTGCTCTATCCTGTCAATATCACTTCCTGTGACTATGTCGGTATAATCACAAGGAGTGATGAAGTGAAATGACCAATCTTTGGTGTGTTTGGTGGATCCCACCACAATGTCCCCCTTGCGGAAGCCCCCGTTGGGCATTTAGGCTTTCCCCTTCAAAGGGGGATCCACATTATCTCCCAACTCCAACTCGGGAATATGGGGCCTGAGAAAAGACGGCCCATCAGGCTTGCCCCTAAGGTCTTGGTTAAGCCCGTGCCAGTTTTGGTGGCCCGTTTTACCTTCTTTGGACTTGTTAATGTTATTTATGGCCTTACATGCTGAAAGAAAAACAAATAAAAGACAAGTGTTAGTACGTAAGTTGTCATAAATTAAAAAAGAAAAGCGTGGGTAATTAAAATTACCCTTGTCAGAGGCCCGAGAAATGCCAACTATCTTTTATGAAAATTCTTCTAAAAGAGTCCAAGTATCTGTTTGGCCATTATCTGCAATAAGGGCTTGATAAGAAGCCTCCTCCTCATTAGTTAACCTAATGGTGGTTAGGCTACCATCAAATACCTTATAAAAGGGCCTACGGAATAGGGTAGCCCAATCACCTCTGGACCATGTTAATCTAACAAATTCATCCCTCCATTTTGAGTTATTTTCGGGAATAGAATTACCATAAAAAATGAGGGGACACTTAGGCCTTTGGCGAATTAGAACCCATCATATTTGTGTTAAAGGGCAATTATAAAATTGAAAGATTTTTTTAAAAAGAGGGACAAAAAGAGGGAAGTTATTTCTAAGGCAAAAAACCATAAAACAAATAATGTTCCTCCATAAAACAAACAAGTTCGATCACTAGGGGTGGCAGGAGTAATTCTAAAGTGAGGGGGAAGCTTATATAAATGATTACATTTCTTTATCCTGCCATCTAATACGTGAAAGGTATTCTCATGATTATAAGAATCTAATCCAGAATGGGAAGGATATTCACCCTCCAACGTTAATCATGTCAATGAAAGATGAATATATTGAAGAGCGAATTTCAATTGGAGTACCTCATTGGGATGTGTTCATTTTGGCCAGACTAGCAAGATCACGATCTGCCACTGGAATGCTTGGGAAAAACTCTTGGATTTGCAGAAAGGCGTATGATGATGAAGATTCTTTAATCTACAATGAAGTAACCCATAAAACGGTGAAGAAAATAAAATCAAAAATCGCCCAAACGATGGGGAAGATCCAAGGATGAAAGAAACATAGAAAATGGGAACGTAATAATTGACTCATAAGTCGACGAGAATCCTGTTCGACAAAGGTCAGAATCCTAGTCAAATTTTCAAATGACCAAAGTGTTAAAATGACCCATAAGTCGACTAGAATTCTGGTCGATTAAGGGCAGAATCCTAGTCGAATTTCTACTCGACCAGAGTGTCAAAATGGCCTATAAGTTGATGAGAATCCTGGCCGTCTTAGGGAAAAATCCTGGTCGAATTTCCACTCGACTAGATTATTAAAATGGCCCATAAGTCGACGAGAATCTTGGTCGAATTTTCATTGGACCAGAATGTCAAAATGAGCCATAAGTCGACAAGAATCCTGGTCGAAATCGACCAGGAATCCTGAACGAAATCGACCAGGAATCCTGGTCGATAAGGGATACATCCTGATTGAAAAAGAGGAAAATCCTGGTTATATTTTAGACACAAAAATGGAAAAATTTATGGAATTTTTTTCCAAAAATCAAGGACTTAAAGAGTAATTGTTGAAAATTCCAGAAGGTCGGGGGCGTTGCACCCGAACCCCCATCGGGGACCATGTTGTATCCCCGAACCCTTAGGCCCAGTAATGGGGGAATTAACCGATTTAAGGCATATTCTAGCAGAGGAAGTATGTAAAGAAAATGAGAGTGCAAAATTTCTAGAAAATAGTTTGAAGTCTCGATAATAGCAAATCGTTGTAAATATGTTGATCGCTCCACACTCTACGATAAAACGATACCCCTGAAAGGGCACGAAATGACTTAACTTCTACGAAATCTTGTGTTAAGGTTTCCTAAAAGTTGGGGGGCAAATGATATGGGCCGAAAATAAGCCTAACCCCCTAAAGACATAATTAATGTTATATTAATTAGACCTAATATGGTTCAATGGAAAAGCCCAATTAATGAGGTCTGAAACCCTAGTTATTTATTAATTTCATAATTAATATTTGCGGTGAATTAACAGCTCATTAAATTTGTCATATAAAAGATATAATTCTATGGAAAGTAGCCTCCAAGGCACCTAAACCAACAAGGAATCTGCTTTCTACATTTTAGGACTCCAATGTCCATTTAAAGACGGAGACTTGCTCATCAAGTCTCCTAACCCTAGTCCAATTCGTGGACATCCAACATCTATATAAAGGGTCTTATCCCATTATTCAGAACTATGTTCTTTGACTTGATCTTTGGCATAAAGAAAGGTACTCAGGCATCTTGGTAAGACAGATTTGAGTCACAAAACACGAGAGCAGTTAATCGAGGGCCTTGAGCTTATGAACCCTAGCATTAATTGCAACCTAGTTTTTTATCCATAACAATTTCTTATCTAATATTGGTCATTATGAAATTATGAATAATAAATAAATATAATAAATCAAGAATTTTAGAAAGCTGTTCTCTTTTTAAACATACTAGTTTAAATCCCGTGCAATGCACGGATTCCCGTTAATATTTAAAATTTTTATTTATCCCATCATATTATAATTTTAAAATAGTTATATAAATATATAATAATTATAAAATTTTAAATTAAAATTATAGGATAACATGTGGTCGTATTTGAGTAGGATAAGTATACTATATCTAGTAGTTTAACAATTTAGTAGTTTAGCGGATATGTAACACTTTTTATTTATTTTTTTAATAATAGGATAAGCTATGATTGTAGTTTAGTAGGACAAGTAGATTATGTGTGTAGTAGTTTAATTTATTGATTAATTGAATTAATTGATTAATTAATTCAGAATTAATATTAAGGGTTTTCAGAATTTTTATTAGATTAAAATCTATTATTAATTCAGTAAGACAATATGATTTGAACTACTATGACAATCGGTATGATAATTGATAGTCATACCGAAAGTCTTGCTAGTTCATTCTGATTGTCTTGCTAGCTCTAAAGATAGTTCTATCGATTGTCTTGCTGAGCCAAGGGATTGTCATTGCAGTTCATTTCCATTCGGCTGTTTTGATAAAAGAAGCAGAAGACATTCATTCTGACTATCATCCAAAAAAAAACCAAGTCAAGAACACAGTAGAAACAAAAGCAAAACATTTCATTTTTCATCTGTTTTATTCAAGATCAAAATTCTAGATTGTAAAGTTAAATCCAAACCACTAGAATTATTTATCTTGTTCTTGTGTAACAATCTAGCGGATCAAAATCTCTAGAACTTAATTTCAAATCGCATTTAGCATTTGATCTTTTTATTGCAAAAATAGAAAAAGTTCATGTCAAATTTATTCTAGATTTGTAATAATTGATTTGAGATTAATCCCTTGTAACAGATACCGTTGTTGTAACACCTTTCAAGTTTAATAAAAGTTTTATTTAACTTGAATTTTGTTTCACCTTTTTATTCCGCATTTTATTCGATTAAACGGTATAGTTTATATTCAACCCCCCCTTCTACAAACATATTGGGACCTAACAATTGGTATCAGAGTCTTTTGATTAACGAACAAATCAAGATCCTAGACTTTTGTGTTTCTTTCACTCCTTGAATTTTTATTTATTCAAAAATTCATAATGACTTCACAAAAAGTTGGAACCGTTAAAATTCCACTATTTGATAAAAAAAATTATATCATATGGAAGAAGAAGATGCTATTGTTTTTACAAGTTGCTAATCCCAAATATCTGGAAGTGTTAAAGAAGGGTCCAAAAATTCCAATGGTTATTGAACCAGAGGTAATAGAAAATGATGTGGTGATCACCAAAGCTAGAACTTATGTAAAGAATCATGAGGATTTTTCTCCTGCTGAAAAAGAAGAAGGCTCCCTGGATGCTAGCCTTCAATTAATTTTAGTAGATTCCCTTGATCCCTTGATGAATAGACATGTGATAAATTGTAAAGATTCCAAACATATCTGGGAAACTATTGAGGTTATTAATGAAGGCACAGAGGAAGTTAGGGAGAACAAGTTAGAAATCCTAACCTCTGAGTATGAATACTTTAAATCCAATCCAGGAGAAGGAATCACTGAAGTGTTTGAGAGGTACAATGCATTGATCAACAACCTGAACATTAATGGTAAATACTATTCCATCAGGGAGGTCAAGAAAAAGTTCCTTTTAACACTGCCAACTCATCTCGAACATAGAATCACTGCCATAAGAGAAGCAAGAGATCTGAGTGAGATTTCTTTGGAAAGGCTCTATGGTGTGTTAAAGACTTATGAGTTGGAGCAGATTCAGCAGAAGGAAGTTTATGGGAAAGGAAGAGTGGTCAGCACATCTACTGCTCTAGTAGTTGAAGATCAACAACATCAACAATCTCAACAGTCAGAAAGAATGGTACAGTCTTCCAAGGTTGAAGAAAATGTGATAGTAGCAGAATTTGATCCTCCTACTACAAATGAATCAGGAGATGATTTTTATTCCTTGGAAGAACTGGAGCAATTGGAGGATGAGTCAATGGCCCTGATTGTCAAGAGATTCTCAAATGTCAGATTCAAAAGGAATCCCAAGTTCAAGTACAAGTCCAACTACAACAGATTCCAGAAAGGTGGATCTTCATCCTCTAACACCAGCAGTGGTGGGTACAAAACAGGGATGGTTGATCGAAGCACCATTCGATGCTTCAACTGTAATGAGTTGGGACACTTTGCCACAGAATGCAGGAAGCCAAAACAATTTTGGAAGAACTCTTATGATTCTAATCAGAAGAGTAAATCTGAAAGGGCTTACCTGGCAAAGGGAAGAAGCTGGGATGATACTGACAGTGAAGATGAAGAAGTTGGGAATCTTGCTCTCATGGCTAGTGATGCAAATACCTCATCGTCAAGAAAAGAGGTAAAATTTACTGATGCTGAATTAGTTTATCATCTAGGAGGTTCCTTAGATTGTACTCGTCGTGATAATGAATTGTTAAATCAACAAATCAAAGACCTTGAGAAAGAGGTCAATGAATTAAGACTTGTGCACATTAATCAAGATAAATTAAAAGAACAAGTATCTTTTCTAGAGAATAGAGTTGACTGTTATAGACAACTTGAAACTATTCTCAAAGACAAGATCACCGGTCTTGAGGCTAAGATTAAAGCTTACTTTAATTCTTGTTCGAAGTCCAAAGAGTTTTACAATAAGCAAGCTGTTAATCAAACATCTGGAATAGGTTATGATTACAATGCTGCTATTGGAAAATTAGGCATAAACTCCCCTCCTCATGTCTGTGCTAAAGGCAGGGAAGTACCACATGTGCTTAAGGGTGTTGATGAACCCCTCTATAAAGAATCAATTGCTGAACCATTTGATGAGACCTCATTTATTATTCAAGAAGAAATCTGTGCTGAAGATAATGCTAATGAGAAAGCTGTCTCCAAGTCAAGTGTGTCAAAAGTTCCAGTCAAGGTTGTGAAAGCAACTGAGACTAACTCAGACACACATGAGTTGGATAACACAAATGCCATGTCTACCATGCATAAGTTGCCTATTTTTAATCCCTCTCATAAAGCATGTGGTGTTCCTGATTGTATGTCTTGTGCTTTTAATTTGATGTATGCTTATTTTAATGGTAAGCATGTTTCTAATGATAAGACTACTCCTCGTCAGCATGTGAATAATAGAAAGCATGATAGGTCTAAGACTGCTAGTCCTCCTAAAGCTAGAAAGGAGACATTTGTGCCTAAGCCTAAACAGAAATTTGTCTAGGCTGTTCACAAGGTCAAATGTCCAGTCATTGAGAAAGTTGAGAATATTAAAATTAAGAATGTTGTTTTGCCTGATAAAGGCCAATTTTACAATTATGCCAGACCCAGCCAAGCTTGGGTTCCGAAGAAGGTCTAATCCATTTATATTGTAGGGCATTAAACAGGTACAACCGGTAGTGTGGATTCTTGACAGCGGATCGTCAAGACATATGACCGGAGATAGAGCCCTGCTATCAAATGTGGTTGAGAAAGCTGGCCCAGTGGTTACCTTTGGAGATAACAGCAAAGGTTTAACGGAGGGATATGGCTGTTTGCTAGCTGGAAAAGTTATCATTGAAAATGTGTATGTTGTGCAAGGACTTGAACACAATCTGCTTAGCATTAGTCAGTTCTGTGACAACGGCTACAATGTTTTATTCGACAAGCTGAAGTGTCAGATTCTGCACAAGAAAAGTGAAAAACCCTCCTTGATGGGAATCCGGAAAGGAAATCTGTTCGTAGCTGACATAAACTCTGGAAGCAGTCCTGAAGTCAATTGTTTCTATGCAAAGGCATCGTCATATGAGAGTTGGCTATGGCACAAGAGACTTTCTCATCTCAATTTCAAAACAATGAATTCTCTTGTCAAAAGAGAATTGGTCAGAGGTCTGCCTCAGCTAGAATTCTCCCCAGAAGGACTATGTGAGGCTTTCCAGAAAGGAAAGTCAAAGAAAGCAAGTCACAGAGGCACTGACACATCTTCCATAACTGGTGTTCTGCAATTATTGCACATGGATTTATTTGGACCAGTTAATGTCCTTTCGATGTCAAAGAAGTTTTACTGTCTTGTGATAGTTGATGATTATTCCAAGTATACGTGGGTTTTATTTCTTCACTCTAAGGATGAAACACCACAAGTTGTGATTGATCATATCAAGATGATTGAGTTAGATTCTAATGTCCCTGTTAGAGCAATAAGGTTAGATAATGGAACAGAATTCAAGAATTCACTTCTCAATGGATTCTGTACAGACAAAGGGATTACCAGACAATTTTCAGCTCCTAGAACCCCTCAGCAAAATGGAGTGGTAGAAAGGAAGAATCGTACATTGATTGAAGCTGCAAGAACGATGTTAAGTGAATCAGATCTTCCAATGTACTTTTGGGCTGAAGCTGTCAATACTGCATGTTATACTCAGAATCGAACTCTAATCAACAAAGACTTCATGAAAACTCCTTATGAGATTTTGAATGAACAGAAACCTTCTATCAAATACTTTCATGTATTTGGTGCCAGATGCTTCGTGCTCAAGGATGGAGATGATCGTCGTGGTAAATTCGAGGCAAAGGCATATGAGGGTATTTTTGTTGGATATGGAAGAAGATCATACAGAGTGTATATAATTGATCAACACAAAGTAACTGAAAGTGTCAATGTTACATTTGATGACACTAAACTCCCTAGTATCCAAACTGAAGATCCTTCTGAGAAACTGAAGTTTGATGATATGTCAGATTCAGAATCAGAACATGGTCAAGAACCTGAGGTTGTTGCTGGTGAAGAACCTGTTAATCATGATGATACTCAAGGTAATAGTGATGGAAACTTTGGCAACAATGGAGATACCACTGCTACTAACGGAGAATCTTCAAGTCAATATGGCAACAACTTAGGGGGAGATGCTGAAGGATCATCTAGTAGGACACAACATCCCAATGAATTTCAAGGCGAATTATCAAGATCAAATCTTCCAAGACAGACTGTCTGGAATAAAGCTCATCCTTTTGAGTTGATTATTGGTGATCCATATGTTGGAGTCAGAACTAGACGTGCTACTCAAAATGTGTGTCTGTTCTCAGGATTTCTTTCTGAGATGGAACCTAAGAAGATTGAGGAAGCACTGACTGATCCAGATTGGGTGATTGCTATGCAAGATGAACTCAATCAGTTTGAAAGTCAACAAGTCTGGAAACTGGTACCTAGATCTACACACAAGAAAGCTGTTGGTACTCGGTGGGTATTCAGGAATAAACTAGATGAAGATGGTGTGGTTATAAGAAACAAAGCAAGACTGGTAGCTAAAGGGTATTCACAAGCTGAAGGCATTGATTATGATGAAACCTATGCTACAGTGGCTAGACTAGAGGCCATCAGGATATTTTTGGCATTTGCAGCATTCTCTAACTTTAAAGTTTATCAAATGGATGTCAAGAGTGCCTTTCTGAATGGAAAGCTGGATGAAGAGGTATATGTAGAGCAACCTCCTGGTTTTGAAGATTCAGATCATTTGGATTTTGTCTACTTTCTTTTCAAGGCTATCTATGGACTCAAACAGTCTCCGAGAAAATGGTATGACACTCTCTTTGAATTTCTTATTGAAAATAGCTTTATTAGAGGTGTCATAGACAAAACTCTCTTTTCTAAAAAGGATAAGAATGATACAATATTAGTCCAAGTCTATGTGGATGATATAATATTTGGGTCTACTAATGATAATCTCTGTAAGAGATTTGCTAAGTTAATGCACAGCAAATTTGAAATGAGCATGATGGGAGAGCTGAAGTTCTTTCTTGGATTACAAGTAAATCAAAGGTTAGATGGAACTTTTATTTGTCAATCCAAGTATCTCAAGGAACTCCTCAAAAAGTACAATCTAGAGGATTCTGCATCAGCAAGGACTCCGTCAACTACAGCTGTCAAGCTTGGACCATGTGAAAACTCCATTAAGGTAGATGTCACAAGCTACAGAGGTATGATTGGCTCATTACTCTATCTTACTACAAGTAGACCAGATATTATGTATGCTACATGCTTATGTGCAAGGTTCCAAGCGGATCCTAGAGATATTCATCTCGTTGCTGTTAAACGAATCTTAAGATATCTTAAGGGAACACCAAATCTAGGTATTTGGTACCCTAAAGAATCTGGTTTTAACCTTGTTGGATATACAGATTCAGATTACGCAGGAAGTGTTGTTGATAGGAAAAGCACCTCAGGGAGTTGTCAATTGCTAGGTAGCAGGCTAGTCTCATGGTACAGCAAGAAACAGCAAACAGTTTCCAACTCAACGGCCGAGGCTGAATATATTGCTGCTGGAAGCTGCTGTGCTCAGATCTTGTGGATTAGGAACCAGCTACGAGACTATGGCTCTGTATTGAACAAAATTCCTATTTTATGTGATAATACAAGTGCAATAGCCATCACCAACAACCCTGTGCAGCACTCGAGGACAAAGCACATCGACATCAGGTATCATTTTATTAGAGAGCACGTCATGAATGGTACTGTTGAACTATTTTTTGTTCCAACAGAAGAACAAATAGCAGATATTTTCACTAAACCTCTTGATGACTCCACATTTACCAAATTAGTTGGTAAATTGGGCATGTTGAATAGCTTTAGTGATTAAACTTGTGAATATCTGAAATATGTTCTTGAGTGAATTTATAAATGAATTTTTCATAAATGAAAAATTCATTTGCAAATTTATTTTATCATTTTCCAATATTTCTTGCTTATATCTATGTAATTTTTATTATCACATCTGTTTTATTTACTCTACTTGTTAATTTTAAATATCTCAGAATATTTTATTTTCACTAAAAATATTTTTCTATGAATTTTACTTTCTAAAATTCAACAGAAATCTATTTTTGGAATGAAAATAATTAATTCTGAAATATTGTCTTTGTTTTTGTAAATATTTTCTGAATTTTAACTATTAATATAAGACTTTATTTCAGTTTTCCATATTTGTTAATATTTTCTGTAAATATTTAATTGTCTCTCTACTGAAATGACAATCGGCAAGACAATTGAAATTGTCTTGCTGAAAATCATTTCAGTACATATATATATATATATATATGTGTGTGTGTGTGTGTTTATTTTGATTTTAATGCTGCTATGACAATCGGCAAGACAATTGAAATTGTCTTGCTGAAAGTCATTTCAGTCTAATTGTGTTTTATTTTGTTAATCAGTATAGTTTTATACTAGCAAGACAATCGGTATGACTATCAATTGTCTTGCCAGTTATAAACCTTATATATAAATATTTTCCTTTTATTTTATACTGGTATGACAATCGGTATGACTATCAGATTGTCATACCAGTTATATATATTTAGCATTTATTATTTTTATTACTTTATTTCTTCTATTTTCTAATTTGATTTTGCCTGGTATGACAATCGGTATGACAATCCCGGATTGTCATACCAGTTATACTACTTAGTCAATATTTTTTTTGTTTTATTTTGTTAGTTTACATCTCTCTCTCTTTTATTTTAAAACATCCGTCTGTCTCTCTTTGACTGTCTCTCTCTCTCTCTCTCTTCGATTCAACCACAGTCACCATTGTTTCTTCCTCGAGTTTTTACTCAGCACACTCTTCTGATATATACATACACTTGTATACATACAGGAGTGAAGTGCTGCCCAATTTTTTTTTCCAGTTATTTCTATCAATCATTTTTTTCCCCAAAACAATCTGATTGTTTTTGTGTCTTGTGTTTTTGGTATTTCAATTTGGTTTTGTGTCTTGTGAGTTTTTCAGATCTGTTATTGCGAATTAAGAATTTTAACGAGATACATTACTTTCTAAATTTTTTGGATATAATTGATTTAATTCGAATTATTAATTTTTTTTATTTATTCGAATTTTCTTAATATTATTCTTAAAATTCTGAAAGTGTGTGTTTTATTATATTTTTAATGGCTCTCAATTTCCAAATTGTCGCGCATAATCAGGTTGGTTATTTTAATCCAGATAAATGTGATGTAGAAAAATTTAAGTCGTGGATTAGATTTTTAAATGACCATTCGATTGTTAGCTCTGCTATTAAATCAAATATGATTTTAAATGTTGATCTGCTAAGACTGATTTGCACAACCTCTACTGTGGCCGATGATTTTAAATCTTTTTCATTCACCGTGACAAACACACAGTATGTGGTTGATGAAACAGTCGTCAATCGAGCTTTAAATTTTCCTATGGACAATTTCTGTAATTTACCCTCTGAAAATGATATTTCAAACTTTTTCCATGCTATTCACTATCAGGGGTGATCAATTTAACCAAACTTTCAAAATCCAATTTGGTGTCTGAATGGGACATTTTCTTCGATACACTTTCTAAAGTGTTTTCCAACTGCACTAAATCCAACTTTCACAACATCACTTCCACTCTGCAGTATATTGGTCTTGCGGTTGTTTTCAATCAAAGGATCAATTTTGGCAAACTACTTTTACCCATTCTCTTGAGACGTCTCACTACTGTTCTACGTGATCATTCTACAAATCGTAGGGTCTCGTGTTACTATGCTCATTTTCTCATGCTTATAGCAGATCATCTTCTCACACCTGAGCATAAGGCTCTGTTTGCTAACTCAGCAGTAACCGAACCCCCTCCTGTAAGCAAAAAGATTTACACCCGCCAAGACACAACTTTCAAATTCATGCAAGTTCCATTACTTGTATCTGCTTTCATGGCCACTTATATTCCCTTACCTATTTTCAATCTTCCCGGTCATGAACAGCAAGCTCAACCTCCAGTGGTTCAAGCCACCCAGGCTCCTCCAACATCAAATGCTCTTCCATTACAGGTAGTAATTCCTCACTCTCACTCCATTCCTACTTCTGTTGAAAGACCCCCAGTGGTTGATAGGGCTGACCATGAAGTTGTAGAACCACAACTTCAATCCCAGGTCATAGAGACAAACACAGTTTCACAATCTATCTCAACCTCTCCCCCACTGTCTAAAATGTTACCCAGAAGGTTAATAGGAAGTAGTGTATTGGTGGATGTGAATGAACCCTCAGCTCTGCCTCCTCCGAAGAAAAGAAGAACATTTACTGAGGTATCTGAAAGCCCATCCTTGTCCTCCCAACAGGACATGGACTTTGAAATGGCCACTGAACAATTACTAGAAACATCCTCTCAACAGGATGAATCTATTAAAATTCGCCATAGGGCCATGGCATCTTGTACTGAGTCAAGCACAATTCCATTACTCACAATGGAACCATACATACCCACAGATGTTACTCAGGACACAGAGCGAGGAGTGCACATAGAGTCGGTTACAGTGCCTGCCATAGTTACGGCAGAAGAGCAGTCACATGCTTTTGAGGGAAAATCTGACTCTCAGCCACCTTTAAAAGAGTCATTTTCTCCCCTCCCAGATCCAACACCTCTGGCTCCCTCACGGGATTCTCCACTCGCAGATTTATCTGGAGAAAGTGGAGGGCAACTCGGTCAATCTATCCCTGAAGCAATTCAGACATCTATTTCACATGAAATGATAGGTTTGACTGAGGATCGGGACTCGCGAATTCCCATTGCACCACCACTGACCTCTCTTGAAGAGGCTAGGGTGATTTTAAATGCAGGTACAGAAGATCAGCCTCAGGAAGACTCCTCACGAGCAATTATATTGAGAGATACACATGCACGTGAGATAAGTGAATTAAACAGGAGAGATATTTAGATGAGCGCACACACAGACACAAACACTGAAAATCTGTTAGCTCAAATTGCTGATCTCAAGGAACAACTTGCAAAAAGTCAGGCTGAAGCTAAATCATTCAAAGCACAAGTGGTTGAACGGTCTTCTTCTTCCACCTCTGTCAATAATCAGCTGGCTCTTATCAGGACTAAAATATCAGATTTGAAGACATCTGTTGTACAAAAGCTTAACTCAATCCAGGAATCTCCAACGTTATCAGCTGACGACATTTCAAACTTCTGCTCACTACATACAAGAATGACTTCTCTTGAAGACTTGGTTGAAATGAATCATTCACTGGATTCCTCCAGATTTCTGAAGATAGAGACGGGTATGGAACATCTGAATGAAGGGATGAAGCACATGTACTACATGATCAAAAATTCTCACTGCCCTAATAAAGAACAAAGGACTTTCTTTGAAGGGCCAATTGGTGGAGGCTCAGGCTCGGGAGGTGATGGAGGTCATGAAGGATCTAAAGGAAAGTCTGTAGAGGATTCCTCAACTAAGGGGAGAAGAAAGGGAGAAGTGATAAGGGAAAAAAAAAGAGTCGTCTGCTGGAGGCACAGGGAAGCCTGATGATATCTACTATAGTGGAGAACAGGATGACTTTGATATTTGTGATGTTCCCACTGAACCAGTCTTGGGAGATAAAGATGGTTTCTTTGAAGCTGAGGAGGAAAGTGATTTTGGAGAATGGGAAGAGGAAGCTCCAGTGGATCCTCTGTTTGAGAAAGAGTTTCAGCAACAGCAGTCAGAGATGAAAAGAAAAGAAGCTGAACTCAAAAAGGTCTCCCAGATCATTGACTTGAGGAAAGACATACAAAGAACAGAAACTCTTCAAAAGCAACGTCTTCATGACATTAAGGCTCAAGAAAGGAGAAGAGATGTCAGACTGAAGATTGGTGAAAAATGGGATGAAGCTAGGAGAGTACTTGATATGCCTCAGCTGAGCACAAACAATGATAGACAGTTTCTACATCTTCTGGACAAGCTGGAGATCTTTAATCCAAACAATGACATGTACATGAATGTTATAAAGACTGAAGTCTCAAGGATCACAGCTGCCTTTGACAGATCCCTAAATGAGATGAGCATATTTATATATTATCAGAGCGAAGGATCTTTCAAGGTGTCACTTCATCTGTTTGAGAATCGTTCTTTGTCAGAGATTTGGGTTCTTCTCAACAAAGTCAAAAGAAGCTCAGAATTGAATGAAGTTCTTCGAGAAAGGCTCAAAGAGTTTGCCAGCAGGGCTAGTCCTCAAGTAGTCAACAATCCTCATCAGGTAAGATTCTTTAAGTCTGACTGTCTTCAAATCTGCCAGCTCGATTCACAATCTCTTAAAGACTACTCAGCTAAGCATCTGGTCTGGATGGAACATCACTTAAGAACTGCTGGATATTCATCCATGTTGAAAACTCAAGCAGCTGATCTGATTCAAGCTTATTGTGAAAAGAATATTAAAAGGTACAATCAACTCAAGAATAAGCTAAAGACAGTTGGAGTTCAACCAGTCAGGCCAGACAGCTTCACTTCAGAAAAGGATCGTGTCTTTGACAAGGAGTTGCTTCAAGATTTAGAAGAAGGTGAAGTCAGAAGAGAAGACAACTGAATTCAATTAGCTCAAAACTCAATGTAATATGATTAGAGCTTTATGAATCAAGATAGACTAATGTAGTTATATGTTCAAACTAGAGGAACATCTATCTTGTATTCACTTGTAAATTTCTTTTGGAATCTGGAAAATGTTAAATATAATCCAGAACTTTTCTGCTATTTACTTTGCATTACTGTTTATATCTTTTTCTTATTTGTTAGTTGAGTTATCCTCTAGGTATTTGTTGTTATTGTCTAACAAGCAAATAGGGGGAGATTGAAAGGCATATGTCATAGCCTATTTGTTTATACGATGATTTAACTCAACTCAATTAAGAATGTAATAAGTAAATAGTGGATCTATCGTTAGAGAGATCTCACAGAGTAACATATGTCAAAGGATTAAGAAGCATTGTTCATCTACAGACTTGATTACTTAATTCACTGGAAGAAGCTCAAGAAATTGATCAAGCCTCAGTGATATAAATCAAGATTGTGGATTTAATCAAGTGACAGAGATCTCGTCAGGGTATCAATTAATTACAAGGATTTAGTCTGAAGAAAATCAAGAGTATCAAGGTCAAGGCATGAAGAAACGTCACGGAAGTTAGTCACTCATGAACCAGATAGTACATCGAGTGTCAACATTGAAGTGGTGGAATTGATTCATTATTTTCAGTGATTTTCAGAAGATATTCAGAAGAATGGTTGCTGCTCAAGATTAGTATTAATTTTCTATTAATTAATTAAGTCATATAATTTAATTAAGAAAATAAATTATATCTGCAAAGATTAATTTATTGATTAATTGAATTAATTGATTAATTAATTCAGAATTAATATTAAGGGTTTTCAGAATTTTTATTAGATTAAAATCTATTATTAATTCAGTAAGACAATATGATTTGAACTACTATGACAATCGGTATGACAATTGATAGTCATACCGAAAGTCTTGTTAGTTCATTCTGATTGTCTTGCTAGCTCTAAAGATAGTTCTACCGATTGTCTTGCTGAGCCAAGGGATTGTCATTGCAGTTCATTTCCATTCAGCTGTTTTGATAAAAGAAGCAGAAGACATTCATTCTGACTATCATCCAAAAAAAAACCAAGTCAAGAACACAACAGAAACAAAAGCAAAATATTTCATTTTTCATCTGCTTTATTCAAGATCAAAATTCTAGATTGTAAAGTTAAATCCAAACCACTAGAATTATTTATCTTGTTCTTGTGTAACAATCTAGCGGATCAAAATCCCTAGAACCTAATCTCAAATCGCATTTAGCATTTGATCTTTTTATTACAAAAATAGAAAAAGTTCATGTCGAATTTATTCTAGATTTGTAATAATTGATTTGAGATTAATCCCTTGTAACAGATACCGTTGTTGTAACACCTTTCAAGTTTAATAAAAGTTTTATTTAACTTGAATTTTGTTTCACCTTTTTATTCCGCATTTTATTCGATTAAACGGTATAGTTTGTATTCAACCCCCCCTTCTACAAACATATTGGGACCTAACACCGTTGAACCAAATTATACCTCATTCCGGCTATTTTAGTATAGTATAGATTTACTCTAACGAGTCGCTCTCTCGTTATTCACAAATATAATATCATAAAATTATATTATTTATTAGTCAATAAATATTACAATATTTTTCTATTTAATATTATTAAAAGTTGAGAAAACTAAAAAGAATAAATTGAAACGATACGAGATGCGCAACTGATTGCCTCTTCTTCTCCTTTACGTAAGTATAATATAATAGGATATAATGATTTTGAAAAATATTGAGAATACATATTTATAGATACTTGTATTAGAGGATAATGATATTAAATAAAAAAAAATATGAGAATATCAAGATGATAAGTTGATTTAAAGATATATGAGAAGTTTAGGAGAATATTATGATAGTAAGTGGATTTCAAAATTTTAAGGAAGATGTCGTAGAAACCCTAGGAAAATATTTCGAATAATGATAAATATTTTAGATATTTGTATTTGTAATATTTCATAGGTTAAAAATAAAAGAGAATTTTTTGAAAAATATAATATAGCAAGTTGATTTTAGGAGAGGGAGAAAAAATAGTATTAAGAAAAAGGTGAAAATCCAGATGGTAAGGTTATATAAAGAGAAAGTATGGTAAGGTTATATAAAGAGAAAGTAGAAGTTTTAGAAAAATATTCCGATGTTAAGTTGATTTCAAAAATGTCAATGGAATATGTTGTAAAAACTTTATGAGAATATTATAAATGATGATAATATAATTGGGAGAATATAAGTTAATTGTAGTTTTAGATATTTATTAACTCAAAAATTTGAGAAAATTTGAAAAATAGAATGAAACGATTTGACATGCACCACCTAAATCCCTGTCTTCTTCTTTATGTAAGTCTTTATACTAAACTATAATAATCGAAATGATGTATAAATTGATTCAACCTTCATTTTGGTTATCTAATCTCACGATTATTGGATCTTTTTAATCAATTAATCTGAACCGTTATATCAAAATATATATTATACTCAAACTCACAGGTTCAAATCCCTCGAACAAAAAACATTTAAATTATTATTTATAAAGATACAAATATGTTTTAAGGTTCGAACCCCACCAACAACAGATATTATTCAATATAAAAATAATGCATTCCCCGAACATCCAAGTCCGAACCTCTCGAACAATGAAAATGTATATTTCTCATATTCTAATCACATCGATAACAAGTATATATATTATTTATAATTTAATAAATAAAATTAATAGTTCAAGTTTCAATGATTTACTATTTGATATAATCTTGAAATTATACACATATAAATTAAAATAATAATTATTTACATCAAATTTTTAATTTTTTTATATAATATTGTAAAAAAATATGAATATTAAAGAAATCCAGGAGGTTTAAGCCAGTATATATAAATCACTTTTATTGTGCTGTGACCATGAATTAAGTTCGTAAATAATCAATTTACTACATTGTTTCGGCCTAGGCCCAGGCCCAGAGGCCAAAAGTGAAGAGCTAATATAGCATATTTCTTTTCTGCAGATTTATGATCTATGACTATAAACTATAAAAAGCTATGAACTGGGCTCTTGGGAGGGGCCCTGAAACTCATCTTTCTCTTCCCTGTGCAAGGCCCAATCATCACTCAACCAGAGCACAATGCTCCCAAGTTTAGAGCAAACTGCATGCTTGATTTAATATTAATAGTTGGTAACCGTGTTTAGCATGAGATTCGAGATTAAAAATATTAAATTAATATAAAATATATTGATAAGTGCAGATTCGAGATAAAAAATATTAAATTAATATTTTCAGGAAATTAAACCTCATTATCCGTGTAAATACAGATCGAAATTAAAATATGAATATGAAATATTAAATTTTTACTTATTACTTCCTCCTCTGTCCCATCTAATTGTTTACAGTTTTTTTAATACTCGACACGCACTTTAAGGTGAATATAAAGTATATCACCATAATTTATTTTTAAATTTTTCTTTTTATATATTAAAATTCAAACATCAAATTTTTATTCAGAAGAAAAAAAATTAAAAACTATTTACGGAACTATAGTTTAGAGGAGCATTAAAATTTGTGCCGAGTCTCCGCCCCAAAAAAGGAAAGAATGCCCAAAATACACCACTTTCTAGCTTTAAGTGCCCAAAATACCCACCGGCGGGAAAAGTGTCCAAAATACCGACAAAATACGTATTTTAGAGATGCGTATTCTGATTTTTAAAATTTTTATAGAGCGTACTCTGACAGTGAATACGCATGTTAGACATGCGTATTCTTTGTAAACAGACATGCGTACTCTGACAGTGAATACGCATGTCAGACATGCATTTTGTAAAAAATTTAAAAATCAGAATACGCAAGATGATAATGCGTATTTTTTCGGTATTTTGGGCACTTTTTCCGCCGGTGGGTATTTTGGACAAATCTCCCCAAATGGTGGGTATTTTGGTCACTATATGCCATTAAATTATGTAATTAAAATGAATCAAACCTATTTATAAAATATCACCGTATAATTCTAATTATGCACATAAGTTGTTATAGATTTCTAATTAGTCTTTGTTTCTATTAGTATCATGCTATGAAATTAAATCAAACATCTTAATTTGTCTCTTATGAAACAAACATTTTTGTTATTTAAGATAATTTAAAATTACTTGATAATTATATTATAATTATCTTTTTTAATATAGTTTATTTAGTATTAATTAATTATTGATAAAATTATTTTCCAAATTAAAAATAAACATATGCTATTTTAATTATTTTAATATCATTTAATAAAATATAAATACAACTCATAATTTCTTTACTGTTATTTTTTTAAAATTAAAAGTAAATAGACGCCGAGATGGACACTAATAAAGACAATCGGTAAACCAATATTTTCAGCTGAAAAGTAAAAAATATCAATAACGTCATTTATATTACTTAATTATTGTTAAAAATGTTTTCCAATTTAAAAATAAATTGTTGCTGAAATTGATACTAACTAATGGAAAACAAAGTCTACAAAGAGTAGAAATCAATTCGTTTTAATATTTGGGATTTAATAATAAAAAAATTAAAAATAGTTATATAATAATATAGTGAGTACCAAAATTTGATATTTTTTTATTTTTGTGCAATATCAATAAAGTCATTTATTATCATTTAATTATTATTTTATAAATTATTTTCCAATTTTAAAGTATCACGACGCTGAGATGGATACTAGCTAATAGAAAACAAATTCTGGAAAGAGTAGAAGTCAATTTGTGTTAATATTTGAGATTTAATAATATAAATTTTAAAAATAGTTATATTATTTAATGGCGAGTATCAAAATTTCGTAATTTGGTAATTTGGTACTAAAAGTATAAAATAAAAAATGATTTCGTTGCTTAAAAGTAACAAATAAATAACCATAAAATTATTTATTATTATCTAATTATTGTTAAAAAATGTTTTTCAATTTAAAAGTAAAACGACACTTAGATGGATTTTAATCAATCAAAAACAAAGTTTATGAAGAGTAGAAGTCAATTCAGGTTAGTATTTGAGATTTAATAGTATATAAATTTTAAAAATATATAATTGTACAGTGAGTATCAAAATTTGATAACTTAGTACCTATTTTTATCGACGGGCACCTCTTTTAGTACCATGGTTTTGCCGAGTAAATAAATATCAATAAAGTCATTTATTATTACTTAATTATTGTTAAAAAAATGTTTTTCAATTGAAAAGAAAATTGACGCTAAGATGGATACTACGAATAAAAAATAAAGTTTACAAAGAGTATAAGTGTTAGTATTTGATAGGGAATAAAATAAAACCTGATTGTGCAATTAATATTGCGTTAATTATACTCGGTTTGTGCTACAAATAATGCCCATTTAAAGGGGACTAAAACCCTGAATATTAATTAATTTCGTAATTAATTAATATGGGTAAAATCAGCTGACAAATAGAGTCCAAATAAGGATATAATCCTGTGGATATTGGCCTCTAAGAAACCTAATGGGACAAGGAATCAATTTCCTACATTTTAGGTCTCCAAAGTCTACTCTAAACCAAGTCTCCCAATACTTATTCAATTCAAGGCATCCCATGCCTATAAAAGGGGTCTCACCCCACAAATCAAAACTATATTTTTTGACTTGATCCTTGGCACACAACAAGGTACGTAGGCATCTTGTGAAGGCAGATTGAGTCACGAAACACGAGAGTAGTCAAATAGAGTCTTGAAGCTCACGAACCTTAGCAATAAATGCACCCTAGTATTTTATCCATAACATTTGGCGCCGTCAATGGGAAAGTATTAGAACAACTATGGTGAACACAGGGAACAGAAGCAACGCCACTGAAGGAACAACGGTTGGGATAACCCAAAAAATCTCGTCGGTGAGGGAGATACCCCCACACTTAACCTATGCTCCTTTCAAGGAGGGATCTCAGTAGGGGCGTCTAAAGTCCAGCCACAAGGGACGAATCCCCTGGCTCCTCAAGGGAAGAACTCCCAATTTCAGCAGCTATATGCACCTGTACTCAACGATCGTGGCCACTAACCCCCATACGAGATGCCCCTATAAACCGAGGTTGGAGGAAGTGGACACTCTAACCGGAGCGAAGCACAATGGTGGAACGCCCCAATACATACGTGGTTTGGCTCCTATCCCAAAGGGACGAGAGTTCTCTGGACCCTATTCTGATAGAGACTCTGAATCATTGGATGACGAGATCGCTCCAAGGAGAAGGCGTGCTGGTAAAGAGACGACGCCTAATACCAACCAGCGGCCCATGAGCACTCAAGGGGCGAATTCCCAAGATGTTCAAGAGAGGATCAGGGCTCATGAAGTTGAGATCCAAAGGCTGAAGCACGACCTAGAGGCGCACCTGATCCTAAGACCTCAACTTGCTGCGAGGCAAAGAGATTTTCCTCCAATCATAGACCTTGATGGTCTAGTACCAAGAAGGGTTGTTGCCGCAAGGGCTGATCCAAGTGATTTAGTGCCCCTAGGAGATCCTGATGATCCAATCCCACCATTCACTGACGAGATAGTGAATGCCCTCATCTCAAGGAAGTTCAAGATGCCCACCATCAAAGTATACGATGGTAATGGAGACCCTTCCAATCATGTCAGGACGTTCTCTAACGTCCTGTTGATACAGCCTGTGAATGACGCTATTAAGTATCAGGCCTTTCCTCAAATCCTGGCTGGTATGGCTCAAAGGTGGTACAGTCGTCTACCCCAAAATTGATTGGATCTTTTAAGGATTTAAGCCGAGCTTTCATCAAGAAATTTATTAGTGGCAGGGCGCATGAGAAAAGTTCAGCATCCCTCATGGTTATTGTGCAAGGAGCGAAGAAGTCCCTAGGAGACTATCTGAACCGTTTCACGAAGGAATCCTTGAAGGTCCCAGATCTTGATGATAAGGTAGCTATGATAGCACTGCAGCAAGGGACTAAAGACGAGTTCTTCAAGATGTCCTTAGCTAAGCGCCCCCTTGAAAGAATGTTACAGCTCCAAGATAGGGTCGGGAAGTATATCAAGGTAGAGGAAAGTATGAAGAAAATGGTAGTGAACAACGAGCCCGCTGGTGGCAAGAAGCGAAATACCGATCAAGAATAATTTCCTAGAGTTGATAAAGACATTGACTCAACCTCGAAGAAGGGAGGGTCTGACAAAAAATTATTGAGTATGCTAGGATGAATCCTCCTGGGAGCCAAATCTTGATAAAAATTTAGAGAGATCGGGATGTTCACTGGCCTAAGCCCTTAAAAGCCGATCCTGCTAAGCTAGATAAAATCAAATATTGTCGATTTCACAAGGATGCTAGTCATGACACCGATGATTGCCGATAACTGAAGGATGAAATTGAATTCCTTATCCGAAAAGGGAGATTAAGTAAGTATACTAGAGACGGAGAAATAAACAATAATGGAAGAAGGAACTTTGATGATCGTAGGAGGGAACAAGCGAAATTCTCAACCCCGAGGACCAGTGACAAACACAATCTTTGGAGGACCAACCGCTGCCAGTTCGTCTAAAAACTCAAGAAAGGCTTACGCTAGAGAAGTCATGCATATAGGGAGAAGCTCCGAAAAGGGCTAGGACAGGAGTAACAATGGTATTTGATGATTTTGACTTGGAAGGGGTCAAGTTTCCCCATGATGATCCCCTAGTCATAACACTCATAATAGGGAACATCCCGGTGAAGAGAGTCTTGGTAGACAATGGAGCGTCGGTGGACATCTTACTCTATGATACCTTCATAAGAATGAGATACAATGATTCTCAGTTAAACCCAACTGATATGCCAATATATGATTTTGCTGGATTCGAATGCCCCGTTGAAAGAATAATTAAGCTGCCTCTAACGATGGGTCGGGAGCCAAGATAGGCCACGAAAATGCTGAACTTTATGGTGGTGAAGGATGGATCAACATATAATACAATCATGGGGAGGACATATATACATGCCTTCAAGGAAGTCCCCTCATCCTACTACTCGGTGATTAAGTTTTCGACCAGAGACGGAATATGGGAAGAAAAAGGGGACTAGAAGATGCCAGAAGCTCCTATATAGCGTCGCTGAGGGCATATGGGTAGGGGCAGGTCTTGCCTATTGAAGACTTAGATATCCGTGAGAATGATGAGAAATGAGGAAAACCAGCGGAAGACTTGATCCCGGTTCCTTTGGCGCCCGAGAATCCCGAAAAAGTAACTTTTATTGGAGCATCGTTGGAGGAGCCCCTTTGAGGGAAGTTAATAAGGTTCTTGCAAGAGAAAATGATGTGTTTTTATGGTAGACACCAGATATGTCAAGCAAAGACTTGGAATTAATCACCCACAAGTTGAACGTGGATCTTAATCGAAAAACCGTGAAGCAAAAGAAAATGAGTTTTGCCCTTAAAAGGCAGGAAGCCATCAGGAAAAAAGTGGAGAAGCTCTTAAAGGCCGGTTTTATTGAAGAGATACAATTACCGGAATGGTTAGCAAATCATGTAATGGTAAAGAAGGTTAATGGAAAGTGGAGAATGTGTGTGGATTTCACTGATCTGAATGATGCATGCCCAAAAGATTATTTTTCGCTGCCAATGATAGATACTCTGATAGACACAACAGGGGGACACGAGATGCTAAGCTTTATGAATGGGTTCAACGGTTACAATCTGATCAAGATGCATAAGGATGATATCCCAAAGGTATCATTCATCACTGACTTTGTTGTTTTTGTTATCTTGTTATAGCATTTGGTCTCAAGAATGCAGGAGATACCTATCAAAGGTTGGTAAATAAGATCTTCAAAGATCTTATTGGGAAAACTATGGAAGTATATGTAGATGACATGTTAGTCAAGAGTCTTTTAAAGACTGATCATATATCCCATTTGAGGGAAGCTTTTGAGGTCTCGAGATACCACAAAATGATGTTAAACCCTGTAAAATGTGCTTTCAGAGTTGGATGTGGAAATGTTTTAGGATTGATGGTCTCCAAAAGGGGAATTGAGGCCAACTCGGACAAGATAAAGGCCATCTTAGACATGGAACCTCCACGCTTCATAAAAGATGTTCAGAAACTCACTAGAAGAGTTGCAGGTTTGGGTCGATTCATCTCCAAGTTTGGGGACAAGTGTTTGGTTCTTCAAGGATTTGAAGAAAGTGAAAGACTTTGCATGGACTAATGAAAGCCAAGAGGCATTTGAGGATTTGAAGAAATACATGGTTCAAGCACCGCTGTTGGCCAAACCAATTCTTAGTGAAACTCTGTACTTGTATTTGGCTGTTTCAGAAAATATCTTGAGTGCCGTATTGGTTAAGGAGGAACTTAAAATCCAAAAACCTATATATTATGTCAGTAAGATTCTACATGGGGCTGAGTTGAATTATTTGACTATTGAAAAGTTTGCTTTAGCCTTGGTAATGGTCTCAAGGAAATTGCGTCCTTACTTCCAAGCTAATAAGATTGAAGTACTAACAAATCAGCCTTTGAGAAACATTATCCACAGTCCTAAAGCCAGTGGAAGGCTGATTAAATGGCCCATAGAGCTGGGGAGTTTGACATAAAGTATAATCCATGAACGGCGATAAAAGCTCAGGCCTTGGCTGATTTTGTGGTTGAATGTACCATCCCAAACCAAGAAGTCGGGGGGTAGGAAAATACTATACCTCATGGCATGGAGGGAAAAGAGAAAAATGAAGGAGAACAGATCAAGGACAAGAAATTATGGGTTCTCTATTTTGATGAAGCATCAAAAAAAAAAATTGAGCGGAGCAGGGCTAGTTTTATAATGCCCTGATGAGTTCTTAATTGAATATGCTATAAAATTAGATTTTCCAACTACAAATAATGAAGCTGAGTACGAATCTTTGATCGTCGGGCTAGGACTAGATGGGACATTGAGAGTAAGGAACTTGAAAGTTTGCGGGGATTCGAAGCCTGGAGTATCCCAGGTCAAAGGAGAATTCGAAGCAAGGGACAAACCATGGAGAAGTATGTACGCCTAGTGAGAGCTGTGATGACTCAATTTGACGAGTGTCATGTCGAGCATATTCCCAGAGAAGAAAATGCTAAGGCAAATGCTTTATCCAAATTTGCCTCTTCTGAGATTGAGAATAGTTCTGGAAGTGTATATTTCCGTGTTCTGAAGAAAAGGAGCATTGATGTTAAGCTGGTTACTCCTGCTGGACTTGGAGAGTCTGGATAGATCCTATTAAGGCTAATTTACAAACTGGATGGCTTTCTAATGATATAGTGGAAGCAAGAAAACTGTCCGTATGAGCCCTAAGATATTCTTTAATTGATGGGATTCTTTATAAGAGATCTTTTGTAATTCCTTGTCTGAGGTGTCTTAGGCCAGATGAGGCCCGACTTATCTGAAAGAAGTACACGAAGGTATATATGGCCAACACTTGGGGGGGCAGGGCCTTAGCCCACAAAATCACTCGCTTAAGCTTCTACTGGTCAGAATTGATGGCTAATGCCAAAGAATACGTGAAGAGATGTGATCGTTGTCAGAAGCATGCCCATGTAGTAAGACATCCCCCGAAATGCTTACTTCCATAAACTCCCCAATCCCGTTTGCCATGTGGGGGATGGATATCCTTTGGCCTTTCCCAATGGCTACTGCTTAAAGGAAGTTCTTAATTGTAGCAATTGATTACTTTACTAAGTGGATCGAAGCCAAACCCTTAGCCAAGATTACAACCAAACAAGTTGCTCAATTCTGCGGGAAAGCATCATGTGCAGATATGGGATTCCCTGAATTTCGGTAGCCGATAATGGGACACATTTCAATAATGAGGAATTCAGAAAGTATTGTGAAGAGAATAAGATCGAGCTATGATTCACTTCTGTTGCTCACCCTCAAGCCAATGGGCAAGCAGAGGTTGCGAATCGAATTATCCTAGACGGGTTATAGAAGAGGATTGAAAAGTCCGGGAATAACTGGGTAGATGAGATACTTCCAATACTTTGGGCATACAGGACCACTTGTAGAGTAACGACAGGGGAAACACCGTTATATTAGCATATGGGGCAGAAGTGGTCGTTCAAGTGGAAATATCACATTCATCTCTAAGGATTCAAGCTTATAATTCAGAAGAAAATGAATAAGGGCAGAAACTAGCCTTAGACTTAATAGATGAAGTTCGAGATCAAGTTCATGTTATGATCGTAGAATATAAGAAAAAAACTTCCTTTTACTACAACCTGAAGATAAAATAAAGGTTTTTCAAGCAAGGAGATCTAGTCTTAGGGAAGAAGCATCGGGAGTTAGGCAGAAAGGGAAGCTGGCCCCAAACTGGAAAGGGCCGTACAAAGTTAAAAGTGTTCACGAACCAGGGTCTTATAAGTTGGAGACTATGGAAGGAGAAGAAGTGCCAAGGACTTGGCATGCTTAAAATCTGAAGATTTTTTATATATAGCTCGTTGAAAAGGAAGTGCTTACTTATTAAAATAGCAATAAGGTTCAAAATCGCCATGAAGCTTTGCTCGTTTAGGATCTATATTCCAGTTTGTTAAGTTATTCCAATACTTTAAAATTTATATTCCAGTTTATAGCTACTGAGAGTTGACCCATTTATATAAAGTCTTGAAAGACCACAATGTGATTACTTAAGTTCGGCTACTAAGCTTTGGAAAACCAAGTCATACTCTTGAGTTGAGGTGATACTTTATTCGTAAAACTTAAATGGAAAGATATGTATAACAAGCAAGCAAAGCAAGGAGATAACTATAAAAACATTTAAGAAATTCATAAAAAAGGGAATATCATAAATAAACCTCGAAGGGTAATAAGTTCGAAATATAATAAGAAAATACAAAAGCCATGAAAGGCTAAGATTATACTCATCCCTTGTTGATTCATCCTTGTCCTTCTCCTCCTCATTACGCCATTCCTCTATATTAGCTGAAGTCTCTGCATTTTTGGCTGGAGAGGATGGAGGAGAGGTAGTTCTAAGATCAAGGATTCGATCTTCCTACATGGGGGAATTAAAGAGAGCATCCAAGCTATCCTTGGTTTTTGGCTGCTCAGGACTAATAAAATCCTTGGTCTCTTTTAAGCAATGATGTTTTTCTATCACCGCCTTCACCGCATCATCCCATCCTTGCGTAAACTAAATAGGATAAAGACCCTCTTCATGAATCTCCATTAAGTCCCTAAACTTTTGGGAGTCCATGTAGTCATCAATAAGGGTTTCCTTATCACTTCGGAGCTTTAGCAGCTCAGCATGGGCTTTGGACAGCTCTTCGTCCTTGTTCTTTAACTTCTTCTCAAGGACCCTAACCCTCTCCTTTCACTTATTCATCTCCATCTCAAAATCATCAGATTTTCCTTTCCAGGACTTGGCCTGATGAAGTGCTGCCTAGAAGAAGGCATTGCTCTACAAAAGGAGGAGGAAAATTGAATAAGACAATAATAAAAAGAGAAATATATAAAAAAGGAGAGAATGGCAGATGGTTTACCGAGGCTTGGGCTTGAGAACCCAGATGCTCAATTGTCTCGATATCACTCCCTGTGACAATGTTGGTATAGTCCCAGGGAGTGATAGAATAGAAATACCAATCTTTTGCATGTTTGGTGAACCCAACCACCGTGTCACCTCTCCTAAAGCCCCAATTGGACCTATAAGTATGCCCGTTGATTGGGGGTCCACATCATCTCCCATAAAAACCTCGGGAACATATGGCTTCAGGAATAAAGGGCCGTCAGGTTTCCCCCTTGGGTTTTTATTGAGTTTGGCCCTCTTTTGACGAGCCAATTCGCCCTCCTTGGGCCGGTTAATGTTGTTGATGGCTTCGCAAGTTAAAACATAAAACATTGAAACCTATGAGTAAGTGAATTATAACAAAGTAGAACATAAAAAAGAAAAAATGCATGTAAAGTTACCCTTGCCAGAGACCCGAGAAATGCCAACTTTCTTCAATGAAAATTCCTCTAAAAGAGTCCAAGTATCTGTTTGGTCGTTATCCGCGGTAAGGGCTTGATAAACAGCCTCCTCCTCATCAGTTAGCCTAATACTAGCTGGGCTACCATCACTACCTTACAAAAGGGCCTACAATATAAGGTAGTGTTAAGTGGCATTTGTGTCCACTTAGAATGCTCTATAAAGGCTTGAATTGACGTTTTGTACTCAAGTTATTTGTGTTTTTGATGTGTTTTGTAGTGTTTATGCATTTCAGGCTTATTTCAGGAATCCAGGTGATTTGGCATTGTTTTGGTGCTAAATTGGTGTGAGGATGGTGTCTAGAATAAAAACTCGTGAAAAGACCAACTCAAATCAGCAAGAAAATAAAAAGCAGAAATTTTTCCAGAGAGTCAGCGCGCCCACGCTCTAGTAGCGCGTGCCCGCGCCGGGATGCAAATTTGCAGCGCGCCCGCCCTGATGAAGCGCGCGACCGTGCCAGGTCGGGATCACAGAATCCTGATTCTATTCTAATTTTGATCAGCTGGACTTCTACTCTACATGAGCTGCTATATAAACATAACTTATGATCGTTTTTTATAACAAGACGTACCAGAGCTCAAGGAGAAGGCGTAAGAAGACTGTATAGCACAATTCAACCAAGGCGAAGAGGATCTAGTTATTCTTGTGATTCTTTATTTTAAGTTGTAACTTTGGATGCTAGTTTTCTTTCTTGTAAATCTATACTCTGGTTTCATACTTAGTTTTATTTATTTAGTATAAAGACTACGATTATTATACCATGCTTTCATCGGAACCCACGTTGATGATGAGTCCGATTATGGGATAATCGTTATCGTGGGGTTCTAGCGAATTTACTTATGGATTTCTCTAGTTAATATGTTTTGATACCTTAGTGTGTGGTGATCGTATGATATTCTAGTATTGGTTGTGCTTATTCATCTTATGAGCGTCGCGAACTTATAAGATAGCATGTTAATCTCTAATGAAGCGAAAGTGAATTTAGGGGTTTAGAACTTGCCATGATAGCATAGGTTTATGTATTTATTATGCATGATTCGTAGGTAATTTTAACCATCTTACTTGCCCTATGTGTAATATTCGGGATATATCGTGTAATTATTTTGCTATTAAATAATTATTATGTGTGTTCAGTATCTATTCTGTGAATTAATTGTTAAGTGTTATCGGTGTTTGGATATTTAAAAATATTATTAATTGAGTATTTTAATTTTTAAATATCCAAAATAAAATATAGATAATTGTCATATCTTCCTAATTATTTTTATGTTGATTTATGAATTTATAAGAATCATATGAAATTTATAAAATCTTTTTCCGGATATTTAAAATCTATTTTATTAAAACGGGAACCAACCGACGTCATCCGTTGTTACGTTTTTGGAACCCGAAACTCTTCCGAGAACTCTTTCCTAACCTAATTGTAATATTCCGAGCATTTTCCATGTTTCGACTTTTTCGATCCGGCGTACGGTTTGTCCTGCGCGGGTCCCGGCGCAACATTTTCGATACAATATTCGTTTCGGTAAATCAATAAAACCTGTATTTTCGATAAGCGGGAGCTTTTTATTAAACTATCCCAATTATCACCTCGTAGTACGTGTAACCAGGCGCTGAGACCAAGACCGCATTACAAATTGTACTGGTTTGGATAATTATCCTGAAAACCGATACCATTTGGATCAGTTTTTATAAATAAACGTACCGTTTTATATCCGGAATGATCCAACGGGATACTAATTTTTCGTAAATATAAATAGCCTTTTACCGTATTTTATTTCGTATCAAAATCATTTGTAGACAGATAATATATAATTTTATAGAGAAAAATCATATATTCATAAACTGTTCCAAGAATCAAACCAACTTTTGAAGGTGTTATTGATCTTTGTTTGAAAAGCTCGAGTACCAGATTTGAAGGTCTTGAAGAGCTCTATCAGATTCCATAACCTATTTTACTACAGAATCAAAGGTTGATTATATATATTTTTATTTATTTTCGAATTATTTTGATTAAAAATATGAATTTTTGTTCGGATGGTTGTTTGTATGATTTGATGATTGCATGTTGTAGAGCTTGTTTTCCTGATGATTTTGATATATTATACGTCTGATTTGGAGTTCAATAACATATTCAAATTTGAGTTTGATTTTCGAATTTCAAAATTAGGGTTTATAACCTGTATGAATGTTTTCAATTGAAATTTGGGTTTTTTGATTCAGGGGTTATTAGCTGTTGATTTATAGTGGGTTGTGTTCCTTATGAAATTTGCAATCGATTAGTATATAGCTCGTTAACAGAGGATTAGTGAATTGAAGGGAGTTGTGTTTTTAAGTTTTACGATGTTCGCCGGAAACCGGCGATGTTCTTGGCCATTTTCCGGCCAGGACAGGGATGATTATTGAATTTTGATTGCATGTATAAGTTGCTGGTAACCTGTAGATTAATTCTGGACAGTTTGGTGGCCTGAGGTGGCCGGAATCGTGTTCTCCGGCCACACTCCGACGAGTTGGCGGTGGGAGTTTGCAAAATTGCAAACAGGCCCCTGTACTTTTGGAGATGATGAAGTTAGCTCCCTAAAGTTTCCAGACTTTGCAAAAATTGGATTCTTGTTTTAAAAATGTTTAAAAATCATATTTCCTATTTATTTTTATTATAAAAATTCGTTTTTAATTTCTGAAAATTTTATGAACTATTATTTTAATTCCCAAAATTATTTTTAATTCAAAAATAATTCTGAATTATTTAGTTAATTAATTTCAGTTAATTTTTAATTGATTAATTGGTCAATTAATTCAAAAATTAATTGATTAATTGATTTAATTAATTATTAATTGATTTTAATTAATTATTTAATTAGATTTAATTATTTAAAAATGATTTAAAAATTCCGAAAAATAGTTTCGAGCTTTAAAATATTATTCTAAATTATTTGCAAGGCTCGATAATTATTATAAAATTGTTTCGAAGCCAGAATTGGCTAACCGAACCCTGTTTATTGCCCCGAAATTGATCTAACGACCCGTTTTAATTTTGAAAAATGTTTTAAAAATTATTTTAAATACCTGAAAGCCTGTTTATGAGCCGAGACTTATTTATAAATGATATATCATTGATTATGTGACGTGTTATGTGTTATATGTGACTTGTTGGTTGACTGTCGGTATGTATATTCGATGTTTACTTGTTCATTACATAACTTTCAATCCGTTAATCGGATTTTTGTGAAACGAAGGGTAGATAGAATTATGTGTTGAATAGAATCATATGAGTTGAACATTGATAGATGTTTTTGATATGTGAGTAGAAGAGGCAAGTCGTAGGAAAGGGAAACAGGTAGTTGAGGAGTGAGACGGTTGAGATTGAAAGCGAGTTCAGTATAGTAAGCTAACACCAGGCAAGTGTTCTGAACTTTCTCGAGATATTGTAGTACTCAGTAGTCCTGTTGATATTGCAAGTGCTTTGAAGCACTGAAACCCAAACCCTGATTCCAGTTATTGCTCTTGAGCCGTAAACCTTATTCTTTCTAAGTCATTGATTATTGTATACCCAAATACGAACCTCAAGTATACGATACTACTCTACAAATACATACAAACTAAATACCGAACACTGAATCAAATTACCCACACACTCAAACCATGGTATCCTATGCTTTGAAAGGCAAAATCCTTGAAACCTTGAAATACTGATTCCTTTATTATCCAACTCTTTCATTACCCAACAGCTAAGCTTTGAAAATGCCATATTGATCCTCATGAACTCTGAAACCATTTCATTATGAAACATCCAATGTTGTTAATGATTTTGTTTATTGTTTATTATTGCTTATTCTGTTATTATGCTAGAATTGGATTGTTTTTTTTATAAAATTGTGGACCAGATTCGTGGTCAGACCATATAATGGTCAAGTTAGGCCAATATGTGTCTTGGATCCAGTAGTTAGAGCAATGCTGTGTGCTTTGCTCGGGGTTAGTGCGTGACTGATCAGCAGCCTAACCTTGGTTTTTAAAATAAAAGTTTAATATCCAATTCTAAATCATAATTCATTGTTCACTTGATATCATAACCATATTTACCTGATGATCATTATTCTCAGTTTTGTCATTGTGACTTGCTGAGCTAGTTAGCTCATTTGTGCGATGTTGTTTATATTCTTTCCAGTTAAAAAGGAACAAGTTGGTAGCGAGGATCCCCAATCTAGCGCGAGAGCTAGGGGTTCAGGTTGATCGAATTAAGCAAGCAGGCTTCTTTTGGAATAATTTATGTTTGTAAAAATTTGTAATAATGTTTAATACTCAGTTTGAGTTTGAATGGTTGGGATTTGAACGGTTTGTAATATAAGTAGATGTTGTTGTGTATATGTTGTGTACTTGATGATTTCATAAACAAAACATCTAAGTAGATCTTACTTAGTGAAATTATGTAGCACTCGACAGATAAGAATTATAGTCCCGACGGATAACTCATTATAGTCCCGACGGATGATTAACTTATTATCCATCGAGTGAGTAGCTTATGTAATAATAAGTTTGTAGCACAGTTATGTATGCACCTTTGTATAGAATCTGTAGTAGCATATAAGTCATGTTGACTTCAACTAGATATGCAGAATAGGTGGATTAATTGTACATAATTGATGTCTTGTAATTCTGCATAAGTGATACAGAGTCAAGTGCCAAAATAACTACCGACGGATGATTAACAAAGCCATCGACGGATGATCAAATGACTATCAACGGATGTTTAATATAGCAGTCGATGGATGATCAATTAAATCATCAACGAATATTCTGAAAGTCGACGGATGATCATATGAAGAATTCAAACAGCAGTTGAACAGTGAAAGCTGACACACAGCCGTCGAGATGTATACAAACACACTGTGGAAGCCCATTAACTGGGTAATAGAGGACAAAAAGCAGCAAAGCTTAAGACTGTTAGATTTTATATTTGTTCAGTCTGTTTGACTTTGTAATCTTGGTATTATATAAACCAAAAGAGTAACGAATAGAAAAATAACTGAGATAGCTGAGAAACACAAAAAACATAGAAATCTTTGTAAGCAGAATCTTTAGCATTTCATGTATTCTCAGTAGTTCTATTTTGTAAGCAGTTGTGAGCATTTCTGCACACAGAGTCCTCTCGATATATTATATATATCTCTGGTGGAATTGTTTAAATCCACCAGAAAGTTTTTAAAGACTCTTATTTTTAATTACTTATGTTTTGATTCAATTAAGTTTACATTTCGCATTGTGCTAATCAAAACAAATATATCTATAATCGAGTTGAACATTTTTATTTCAAGAAAAAGGTTCAAGAATTCCATTCAACCCCCCTTCTGTAATTCTTGCTATATTGTTAAGGGACTAACAATTGGTATCAGAGCAAGCTCTTAATCTACAAAAAGTTTAAAGATCAAAACAATTCAGCAAGATGAACAAGAAAGATGTTGGAGTCAAGATTCCTTTTCTTGATAAAGATAATTACCATCATTGGAAGGTAAAGATGCATCTTCATATGCTTTCTCAAGATGAGGCCTATGTGAACTGCATAGAAAGAGGCCCTCATGTTCCAATAAAAGCTGCAACAGGAAACGAGCCATCTGTTCCAAAGCCAAGGCATGAATGGTCTGATCCTGACATTGAACAAGTCAGGAAAGATAAAAAGGCCATGAACATTCTATTCAATGGTATTGATGCAGATATGTTTAATAACATCATCAACTGTAAAATTGCCAAGAAAGTTTGGGACACAATACAGATAATTTGTGATGGCACTGAGCAAGTAAGAGAAAATAAAATGCAGCTCCTGATTCAGCAATATAAGCATTTTCACAATGAAGAAAGTGAGTCACTCACTGACATTTTTAGTAGATTCCAAAAACTACTAAATCCTCTTAAGTTGCATGGAAGAGTCTATCAGACTAAAGACTCCAATCTGAAATTTTTCCGATCTCTTCTAAAGGAATGGAAACCAATGACAGTCTCATTGAGAAACTCACAAGATTATAAGGAGTTTACTTTGGAGAGACTGTATGGCATTCTTAAGACCTATGAGCTTGAGATAGAGCAGGATGAAAGAATGGAGAGAGGAAAGAAGAAATGAGGATCCATTGCACTAGTTGCTGATCTTGAAAAGGAGAAGGAAGTGAAGATGGAAGCTGTAGAATCAACTTCAAAGGTCTGTGAGAATAAGGGTAAGGGGCTAGCTGAAAGTGAAGATTCATTGAGCCAAAATGACATGGAGGACATTGATGAGCACCTAGCATTTCTTTCAAGAAGATTTGCCAAGCTCAAGTTCAAGAAGAACTTTGGAGCAGCCAAGCCAAATAGAAACATGGTGGATAAGTCAAAATTCAAATGTTTCAAATGTGGCTTGGCAGGGCATTTTGCAAATGAGTGTAGAAAGTCAGATTCCAGTAAGAAAAGGTTTGAGTCTGTGGATTATAAGCAAAAATACTTTGATCTACTCAAACAAAAGGAAAGGGCTTTTATTACACAAGAGAATGACTGGGCAGCAGATGGTTTGAATGAAGATGAAGATGTCAGCTATGTCAATCTAGCCCTAATGGCCAAGTCTGATGAAACAGAGACAAGTTCCTCAAGCAATCAGGTAATCACTACAAACCTTGCACATTTATCTAAAGCTGAGTGTAATGATGCCATAAATGACATGTCTACAAAATTGTATCATTTGCGTGTTACACTTAAGTCTCTCACTAAAGAAAATGCTAAAATCAAAGAAAACAACTTGTTTTTAAGTGAGAGGAATAATGTGCTTGAGTCTCAGTTTGTTGAGTTTGAGAAACTAAAAATTGAGTGTAAGATTGCCAAAGAGGAATTAACTGAGTCCTTGAAAAAGGAAGAAATTTTGAAGAAGCAGCTCGAGCATGAACAAGAGGTGATTAAAGCATGGAAAACATCCAGGGATGTTCATGCTCAAATCACCAGAGTTCAAGAAATTGAGTCTTTTTGTGATGAAGCCTGAAAAAAGAATAAAGAGAAACTAGAACCTATTTTGGTAGATGGGTTGCTGACAGATGTAGACTCGACGGATGATGAGGACTATCCGTCGAATAACAAAAAGTGTTATCCGTCGAATGATAAAAATCCTCATCCGTCGGCTGTAAGAAACCCATTAGAAAAGCCAAATTAATCAAGCTAAATGATAAGTATGGGTCTGTTTCCAAGAACTTTGTTTCAGGAGAGTCAAGTCAAGCTAAGAAAGGGAAAAAGGCTAATGTTGGTCACATGACTGTCAAACAGTTAAGTGACAGACTTGAGAAAATAGAGGTAAAAACAGAGACTAAAAAGAAAAACAATAGGAATGGTAAAGTAGGGATTAACAAACACAATAACTACACACCTGATAAATATGCTCCTAGATAAATTTGTGTCAAGTGTGGTAGTGTAAATCATTTATCTGTTAATTGCAAATCTACCATGCCTACTCCCATGTCTGTTCAGCCTCAATTTCCTAACATGAATGTCATGCCTCCCATGCCTGTTAATACTATGCCTACACAGAACATGAATGCACAGTTTGTTAATATGCCATTTGCACCTAATCCATATTATGCTGCATACAATATGCCTCAAATGCCATTTAACATGCCTTACTGGAATAACATGTTTGCACCAAGCATGTCATTTCCTGTTAGCCATAACATGCATGATAATTCTGTTGCATTTAGTGGTTTCAAAGGTACAACCCAATTGACTAAGGAAGAATCTGGAATTCCTAAGTCAAATGAGATAAAACCTAAGAAACAGAAGAAGAAAGCTAACAAGGCAGGACCCAAGGAAACTTGGGTACCAAAATCAACTTGATTTGATTTTGATGTGTGCAGGGAAACAGAAAGAATCTTTGGTACTTGGATAGTGGCTGTTCAAGACACATGACTGGTGATTCTACCCTGCTCACAGAGTTTAAGGAGAGAGCTGGACCAAGTATTACTTTTGGAGATGACAGCAAAGGTTATACTATGGGATATGGCTTGATTTCAAAGGACAATGTCATCATTGAAGAGGTTGCCTTAGTGGATGGTCTCAAACATAATCTGTTGAGTATCAGCCAACTTTGTGACAAAGGCAACTCAGTAACCTTCAACAAAGAAGCCTGTGTTGTGACTAACAATCAAAAAAACAAAGTGGTTCTCACTGGTGTGAGAAGAGGAAATGTGTACCTAGCTGACTTCAACTCAACCAAAGCAGAATCTGTAACTTGTCTTCTCAGCAAAGCAAGTTAAGATGAAAGTTGGCTATGGCACAAGAAGCTATCCCATTTAAACTTCAAGACCATGAATGAGCTGGTAAAGAAAGAACTAGTAAGAGGCATTCCTCTAGTGGAGTTTACAAAGGATGGACTGTGTGATGCCTGCCAAAAAGGGAAGCAGACCAAAGCATCATTCAGGAAGAAACTTGATTCAGCAATTGAAGAGCCTCTGCAATTGCTTCACATGGATTTGTTTGGACCAGTCAATGTATTGTCAATTTCAAAGAAAAGATTTTGACTAGTAATTGTAGATGATTTCTCAAAGTTCTCTTGGACATATTTCCTAAAGTCTAAAGATGAGGCTAGTGAAATCATCATCAATCAGATAAGGCAAGTTAACAATCATCCTGATTTCAAAGTTAGAAGAATCAGGAGTGACAATGGAACTGAGTTCAAGAACCATGTCATGAGAGCATTTTGTGAGGAAAATGGGATCTTGCATGAGTTTTCAGCAGCAAGGACTCCACAACAGAATGGAGTAGTGGAAAGGAAGAACATATCTCTTATTGAAGCTGCAAGGACAATGCTTGAAGAATCAAAATTACCAACTTATTTCTGGGCTGAAGCTGTAAACACTGCATGCTACACTCAGAACATCTTTCTGATTAACCAAGCAAGATGCATGACTCCTTATCAATTGTTCAAGAACAAGAAGCCAACTCTAAATTTTTCTTCATGTCTTTGGCTGTAAATGCTATATTCTGAGAAATCAAACTAATCAAAATGGAAAGTTTGATGCTAAAGCAGATGAAGGAATTTTTGTTGGATATGCTGTTGGTAAAGCATATAGAGTCTACAATATAAGAACCAACATTGTTGTGGAATCTATACATGTTGTGTTTGATGATAAAAAGATTGAAGGACTGAAAGATGGAGATTACCATGAGAGCCTCAAATTCGACAATGTTGAGAAGGTTAGTGATGAAAGTGATGATGAAAGTGATCAAGAAACAATGTCTAAGGATAATGCGGACAAATCTACCACCAATGAAGCACAAAACTCAACATCCGTCGAGTTGCAAAATGCTTCATCCGTCGGAAGACAATCTGTGTTATCCGCGGTAGACAACCTGCCTCATCCGTCGGTACTCAAGATTCACCATCCATCGGGTTATCAAAAGGAGCAGGAAATCAAGGCAGATCACCCATAGAAAGTACCCCTTTCTTAAATCAAAGATCCACAAACTCAGGGGGAGTTTCTAGCAATCAAAACTCAATCACACATCAAAACAACATTGAGGTCTCTTCATCTAGAGCTACTCTACCTCAACCAAGGAAATGGATAAAAGATCACCCTTTTGAACTGATTATTGGTGATGTTTCTTCTAGAGTTCAAACAAGAAGAGCAACTCAGGAAGAATGTCTATACAGCAGCTTTCTGTCAAAGGAAGAACCAAAGAAGGTAGAAGAAGCTTTGTTAGATCCTGATTGGATTTTAGCTATGCAGGAGGAGCAAAACCAATTTGAAAGGAATAAAGTGTGGAAGCTGGTGCCCAAGCCTAAAGGAAAGAATCCAATAGACACCAAATGGGTATTCAGAAACAAGATGGATGAAAATGACATAGTAGTAAGGAACAAAGCCAGATTGGTTGCTAAAGGCTATTGCCAGCAAGAAGGAATAGATTTTGATGAAACATTTGTTCTTGTTGCAAGACTTGAAGCCATCAGAATCTTCTTAGACTATGCAGCCCATGCCAATTTCAAGGTCTATCAAATGGATGTCAAAAGTGCCTTTCTGAATGGAGATTTGGAGGAAGAAGTGTATGTTAGTCAACCTCCTGGCTTTGAAGATCCAAATTTTCCAGAGTATGTCTATTATCTACTGAAAGCACTTTATGGACTGAAGCAAGCACCTAGAGCCTGGTATGACACTTTATCAAAGTTCCTTTTGGAAAATCACTTCACAAGAGGTACTATAGATAAAACTTTATTCTTCAGAATTCTTAATGGCTCTAGCATACTTGTTCAAATTTATGTAGATGATATTATTTTTGGCTCTACAGATGAAAAACTTTGTAAAAAGTTTGCCAAACTGATGCAAAGTAAGTATGAAATGAGTATGATGGGAGAACTAACTTACTTTTTTGGTTTACAAGTTAAGCAAGTCAGTGATGGAATATTCATTAGTCAAACTATATATATTTTTGATCTTTTAAAGAAGTTTGATCTAATGGATTGCACATCTGCAAAAACTCCCATGGCCACTACAACTAAGCTTGAACTAAACACTACTGAAAAGTCTGTGGATATTTCAAGCTATAAAGGCATGGTTGGCTCACTTCTGTACTTAACAGCTAGTAGGCCAGATATAATGTTTGCTACATGTTTATGTGCTAGATTTCAGGCTGATCCTAGAGAGTCTCACTTGATAGCTATTAAGAGAATTTTCAGATATCTCAAGGGAACACCAAAACTTGGCATTTGGTATCCTAGAGATTCTGGTTTTGATCTAACTGGTTATTCAGATGCAGATTATGCAGGTTGCAGAATTGACAGAAAAAGCACAACAGGAACTTGTCAATTTCTAGGAAACAAGCTTGTGTCCTGGTTCAGTAAAATGCAAAATTCAGTTTCTACTTCTACAGCTGAAGCTGAATATATTGCTGCTGGCAGTTGCTGTGTACAGATTTTATGGATAAAAATCAATTGCTAGACTATGGTTTGCAAGTTGAGAAGATTCCTATTTTCTGTGATAACACAAGTGCAATTGCCATCACTGAAAATCCAGTGCAACATTCAAGGACAAAGCACATAGACATCAAGTACCATTTCATAAGGGAACATGTAATGAATGGTACTGTAGAGTTACATTTTGTTCCAAGTGAGAAGCAACTTGCAGATATTTTTACCAAGCCACTGGATGAATCCACCTTTTCTAGGTTGGTAAGTGAGTTAGGTATGCTTAATTACTCTTGAATCTATCTGAGTTATTTTGCAAGTTGATATGTAGCCAGAAATTTAACTGATTTTTAGTCATGGATGAAATTTTGGCTAAGTCAAAATTTGCATCTCGATGGATGACCATTATCCATCGAGTTGAGTCATCCGTCGATATACAATGTGCAAATAAAAATCAATTACTTTTCTGGAATCTTTTAAAACTCGACGGATAACAGTTTATCCTCATCCGTCGAAGTGTCTAAATCTTAACCGTTAATTCCCTGAACATTATCCATCGAGTATACTTACAGTTTGTAAGCATTACACGACGGATAATGGGTGGAATTTTTACAGTTTATTTTTAAATGGCTAATTTAGGCAATTTCAATTGGGTAATTTATTTTTCTTTATTATTTTCATCCGTTGTTTTTGAGGAAGTATAAAAGCTTATTTCATTCCAATTATCTTCTTTTATCATTCTCAAATTCAACTGCTTTTATTTTATTCTCTCTCAAGCAAATATCCTCTTTCTCTTCAAAGCTTTCATTCTCTAACAATGGAACCTGTAGTAAAGATCATGTCTCAGACCGGGTTCATTTATGAGAAGAACAACTTCACTGCTTTGGTCAATAAGGGTATTCAGCAATCAGAAGACTATCACAAGATGATGGACTTCGTGAAGAGCTGCAAGTTAAGTTTTGCCATGCTTGAATCACCCACAATTTACTGTGAAGTTGTTGAAGAGATGTGGACCACTGCAATCTACAACTCTACTGACAAAACCATCACTCTAACTATCAAAGGTAATGAGTTCTGTATCAATAGTGATGTGATAAAAGCATGTTTCAAAATTCCTGATGATAATATAACTTCACCACACACTGACACTGATATTATCAATATGCTTAATTCCATGCATTATGCACTTCCTACTACTAAGCTAAGTGATATTAGAAGATTAGGTCTTAGGAAGGAATGGAGTTTCATGTGTGATGTTGTGACTAAAGTTTTCTCTGGAAAAATCAGTAATTTTGACTCTGTGAACATTTCCATGCTTAACATGCTATACATGCTAGTTACAGATAAATTTTACAATTTCAGTGACCTTGTCTTGTATGAGTTAGGTTTTAAACTAGGTGAGTTAGCCAAAAGGGGAAAGAATGTATATTATGCTAGATTTTTCATGATATTGGATAACCATCTTTGTCAAGAGATTGTACTTGAGAACTCAAATAACAAATTAGCTTGTTGGGTTCAAGAGAGAAGAATCATTGCAGATTTGAACAGAGCCAACCATCATAGGGATGTGCCAATGTTCTACTTTTTTGTAATGCAGACACCTCAGGTAAGTGAGGTAAGTTCATTCATACCCTCAACTATTCCAATCTCCTCAATTTCTTTGAATTCAGGAGTAGCTATGGCAACTGTGACAATGACCAAACAGTTGCCTACCAAAGCTGCCAAATCAACTACAATTTCTAAATCCAAGTCAAAGAAAACCCCCTCTGGTATATCTCAAAAGGTACCAGTTGAAAAATCTACCAAAGCCAAAGAGGGGAGTGTGAAGGAGGGTTAGTTAGGTGAGGGAAGGGGTGAACATCAAAGAAACCCCAAGGATAAGTTTGGAGAGTTGAGTGAATCCCAACCTAGCCACACTGCAGTTTCCCAACAAACTGCAGTGCTTAAAAAGGACAAAAGCTCTCTTCTAGCTGCATCCATCCAAAAGGATGTGGCTATTGAACAAAGCTCTCAGCCAAGAGCACAGGCCAAAAGGGTTAGGGACACAAGCTCACCCCAAACTTACACAAGAAAGAAGAAATCCAAAACAACTGGGGATGCACAGGGCACACACACAGTGCAAACTGGTGCTAAAGACACAGTCCCTGCACTTTCTCAAATTCAGTTTGATGTGGCTCCAATAAATGTGGAGTCACAGCCAAAATCTCTTATGATAGAAGCCTCTGAAATACCATACTCACCAACAAACTCTCTGGAAGTGGATATGATAAACACTTCAATTCTTGATTCCCCTTCATTAACTCTATTGGGGAAGCCAAAATCTAGTGCAAGTGAGCATCATCTTTTAGATGATTTGTTGGCTCACTTGCCAATTCTTTCAGATACTATTGTGACATCTGTGCCTCAAATAACTTCAATCAACACAGAGTCAACAATAGTTTCTCTTCCCACCTCATTCATTTCTACTCTCTCGATGGATATTGCTCATCCGTCGAGTAGTGATTGTATCCCGACGGATAAGCTTAACAGCAGTTATCCGTCGGATAGCTTTACCACTCACCCGATGGATGTCACTTATCCGCCGAGTGTCTCTGCACAACTTCAAACTTCAATTATTTCTAGTGCAGAAGATTTAGTGGTAATACAGTCACTCTTAGGACTGAGAGAGGAGAGTGCTTTGAGTGAGAGGCTGGGTTGCTCCCAGACAAAAGGAGAGGAAAAAAGTGAATCTCAGCAATCCATTTATTCAGGATTGGCAAAAGTGAGTGAGAGGAGTCCCACCTTAGTAGGTGAAGGTAAGGGTGTGAGGGTGGGGAGCCAGGGTGAGACCCTGATGCAATAAAAGAGAGATTATGAGAGAAAGGCAGGTACAGGAGAAATAAGGGTGGATCCAGCCATTGCTAGTGAGTCAATGATTGTGGATAATGCTGAAAAGGGAAGACAATTTCAGCAACATTACAAAGCTGAAATTGATAACATTTCCTTGGATGCTGACACTTTTACTCATCCTGTGTCAACCTATAAATTGTTAGCTGCTCAGGGCAATGTGGAGGCAGAACAGACTTTGAATCTAGTACACACCTCAGAATCTCTTCAAAGAGATAAAGCTGCTGTCAATAGGATGCCTTCTCAAGCTGGTGAGCCATCTAAAGAATTTGGAGTAAATTCTAATGATGATGACTCTATTTCTTTGGATGAAAGCATGAACTTAGGGGGAGATGAAGGCCCAAGTTCTGTTTTAAATTTACCAGGATGGGCATGGACAAAGGAATTTACACCAGGACAATTTGATGTGTCTTTGGTCAAGCAAGTGGTGGCTATTCAAAAGGCCCTTCAGGAGACTTCAGATGCTGGTACCAAGGCTATTCTTCAAGCTCACCTAGACTCTCTACATCTCATGAAGATCCAGCACTTAAGACATAATATGAGTGTGGATAAACTAAAAAGAGATATAGCTGACTTGAAGACATACAATTCTTAAAAGCTGGATTCAATAATGCCATATGGTACCATGCAAGATCTACTACTAAGATTGAGGAGAGAATCAGACTCTGAAAAGAAGCTAGCCAAGCTGGAAAACAGAGTTCAAGTTATTGAGAATTCAGTGGCTATCCTTCTTCAAAATTAACAGACTCAGACAAATCTTCTCATGCAACTGGCTAAAGCACAAGGCCTAACTCCTCAACTTGATGATAACAAAAAGGGGGAGAGAGAATCAAGTAAGGGGGAGAAAGGACCAACTGAGGGGGAGAAACTTCAAGTACAAATCAGCAAAGTAATTGTACCTTCAATTACAATCTCCAAGACAACAGTTGCAG